>NW_014577661.1:267764-296288 GCF_000485595.1 Priapulus caudatus | reverse complement strand
ACGGGGCTCTTTTTGCAAACCCCCCCAAAATTTCAGAAAAAAATTAATTTTTTCACTGCGTTAGTAGCTGCCTTTTGTTTCAAGTTCAGCGGACATTACATTTGGTTTGCTGGCAACAGAATGGATAATCGTGTCGTATGTTTTAGTCTGTATCTCCGGATTGCGGGTGTACACGAGGAAACGATTTCGCACGATGCTAGGCGAATGTACTGTGTCCGCTTTGAGGGTTGAGTTACGCGTAGTAAATCGTAGGTATTCTAAGGCTAGTAAATGATGAATTTCCTTTGTTTATTGAAGTCACACTCCTTCCCTATTATCTACTCCTGATATTACCTATCTTTGGATGATCGACGCTTAGACGAAATAGGAGATCGAGATTTCCTTCTCTCTGAAAATAATTAATAATAATATAAAATTAGGAAAGGGATGAAAGAATGGTTTTGTTTATTTATAAATAATTTCCTACACCTGAGGATATTAAAAATCGTTGTTTTTATTAAAACTAGAAGAAAAAGAGAAAAACCAAGTGTCCACTACACAGGTGTCCATATTATAGAGACAGTTTCATTGTATAACTGGAACCGAAGGGAAATTTCCAAAACATTCTTTAAAGACAGAAAGACCAACAGGCATTCATTTTATAGAGGTGAGTGCTAACACAGGTTAGGCTGTGTATTTAAAACAAAACAGCTCTAGTAAGTTCATTGTTATTGTTAGTTTAACAGTGGATTTACCTCTCGGCCTTCTTTCACGGTCTCTTGATCGTGACCGTTTTCGCTCAGATCTATCAGATCTCTCTGCAAAATACAAAACAAATAAGTGACAAAATACATGCACTCACGCACGCACACACACGCACACACATATATATATAACTGCTGGTAGTGTTCCAGGTGGAGCTTTGAGAATAAATATGGTAACTGTAGCACTTTATTGTGCTCAGAATTTAGGAAAGAGAGAACTCTAGAACTATAGCCCTCCGCTCCGCCGCAGGCCTGCGGCCCCCAGCCTGCGGCGGAGCGGAGGGCTATAGTTCTAGAGCTAGAAAAGAGATTAACCAAGTGATGTGGTAAAAATAAATTCCAGATAAAATCGTGATGCTTCTTTGAAGAAATCGCTCAAGGCCCTAAAAATAGTGACACATTAAAATTTTCATGGCACAATTGTTTGTTAACTTATATGCTCAAACAACTTCACTCGTTTTGCTGCCACAATGTTGGCAGTGGCACATCATTCCCACAGGCACTTGGAACGTCTCAATAATAATAAAAAAAGGTAAATAAACACGAAATGTATTTACTACCAAAGTCTTAATGTTTCTCTACTCTATGTCGCCTATTATTGCCGATAATTACCCGTAAATGTCGGTCAAATGCTCATCTGCAACACACAAGTACACCGCACGCCCGCCCTGTGCACAAACAACATGAATAAGAGAGCAGGTAGGAAAGCGTAATCGCAAAATTCGCTCGACGCTCGCTTCATTTCACACCTTCACAGCACGAATACACATCCAACAGCTTCCATCTTGGTATCTATCATATGTGTAGCTAAAATGTTCACTTGTTCGAATTATAACTCTGTCCTTTGTCCTTACCTACTCCCGCCACAGATATCTCGTGAAATCCTGCAGGAAATGTTCTCTCCGTGAAAATGTAAAGCGCATGTAAAGAGGACGTATCATCCGAAAATCCCTAACGGCGCTACTTTCGATCGATCACTGTAGTCGTGTGTGTGTGACGTCATGCCTGCGCGCATTATGCTTGGCTTGGCAGGCCTCGAAACGAAGGGTCGGAGGCAGGCAGCAGCTCATCCCGGCATGAAATGCGCCGCCATTACTCGTGTATAAACAGACATTTCGTCCTCTTTACATCCTCTTTGCAATTTACATTTTCACGGAGAGAACATTTCCTGCAGGATTTCACCACTGGCAGCAAGAACAAGTCCGCACCTGCAGCTACAGCACACACGCGGCCATTGACTATATATAACTTAAGTATTATAACAACATGGTGCCTAACTCGCCGCCGCAGTTTCCACAACTCACTGTTTTCAATCAGTTACAACTCCGGTGTTCCTGCAGGTGACGCCACTTTCCAACTATCGTTATCAATCGATCGAATCGCGGCAGACTGCTGAACAAGCTACACCCGCCATTTTTGACAATCGGCCCACCAGAATGCGCTTAAATCACAGAAATTCCTCAAATATCCATGCGAAAAGATCCTTCGAATGCTACCAGGCAAAAAGGCGGCATGCCCAACCGCTGGCAGCTGCGCTGATTGGCTGCAGCAAGTTGAACGTGCAGACAGGCTGCGCAACTACGTTTGTTGACATCGCGGGTGAGTCATGGCCAATCAGCGCAGGCCGCCAGCGGTTGGGCATGCCGCCTTTTTGCCTGGTACATTCAATGATCTTTTCGCATGGATATTTGAGGAATTTTTGTATTGTAGCGCATTCTGGCGGCCGATTGTGAAAATTGCCGGTGTAGAATTGTTCAGGCAGTCTTTCGCGATTCAACGATAGTTAAAGTGCGTCACCTGCAGGAACACCGAGTTGTAACTGATTGAAATCGGTGAGTTGTGGAAACTGAGGCGCGAGTTAGGCACCAGTGTGGTTATATATAGTCAATGGCCGCGTGTATGCTGTAGCTGCAGGTGCGGACTTGTTCTTGCTGCCAGTGGATTTCACGAGATATCTCTGGCGGGAGTAGGTAAGGACAAAGGACAGAGTTATAATTCGAACAAGTGAACATTTATACCCTATCGGATATCCCTATCGGATATCCCTATCGGCTATCCTAAATATTATACACTATTTGAACACCCTATCCTGTGTTTGGGTTACTAATAGTATACCATAGATATATACAACACATGTGTTGTATATATCTATAATCTATGCTAATACTATACTTATGGCCCTCCCCTAGTCATGGCTCCAAGAAACGGTATTGCTAGGGTTACAATACCTATAGACAATCCGTCGCACAATCCGTATAGACAATCCGTCGCACAGCCTGGTCGGGCTAACCTAGTGACTAGTCACCGACTAAATCGGTAGTCTAGAAAACATGTCCCACAATACTTCATGTCTACAATACAATACACAATGGGTCATGTATTATAGACTAGCTCGGAATATATAAGGCTTACCTCGTCTATGCGGGGACCTGCTTCTTGATCTAGTTCTTCTAGGCATTTCGTGTACAACTGAAACTCAAATGTTGTCTTTCCGACGTTTCTTCTCGCTAATGCGCGGTGAATTGTGGGATAAATAATATTTACTACGTCATTCCCATAGAGATGGCGCTGGTATCGCGATGCCTGGGCATACAAATACCCGGGTATAGACTGGCTCGTTCGTCGCTTCACAACACGAAGTACTATATTATTCGGTACGATAACACTCATCTAATCCACGACAGCTTTTCACTATCGTGTCACTATCTCTGTTATGCTGTCGTCTTTATTTGATATTATCAATTATAATCGTACTAAGTTATATGCGAAGAACGGGGTTTTAAGATCCTAAATGGTAACATTACCGATATACACAGCAATTCAGTAGTGTAGCAACTCAGCATGTAACTACTACTACTACTAGCAGGAGTAAGATAATATAGATCTAGGTTAAATAGATAGATCAGGAGATAGATAGATCATAAAATAGATCAGGAGTAAGATAATAAGATCTATATTATCTTACTCCTGCTACTAGTACTACTACTAGTACTACTACTAGTAGTACTAGTAGTACTAGTTAGTACTAGTAGTAGTAGTAGTACTAGTACTAGTACTAGTAGTAGTACTAGTAGTAGTAGTACTAGCAGGAGTAAGATAATATAGGATA
Source organism: Priapulus caudatus (assembly GCF_000485595.1). Taxonomy (NCBI): domain Eukaryota; kingdom Metazoa; phylum Priapulida; class Priapulimorpha; order Priapulimorphida; family Priapulidae; genus Priapulus; species Priapulus caudatus. Next base: position 292,436 of record NW_014577661.1, on the reverse strand, counting down.
ATCCTATATTATCTTACTCCTGGTACTAGTAGTAGTAGTAGATAGGCTAGCTCTAGTAGTAGTACTATACTATCCCGCGTTCGATAAACTGCCGCAGGTTTAGGGTCTGCGGCAGTTTATCGAACGCGGTTAGGGTTTAGGGCCTGCGGCAGTTTATCGAACGCGGGCTATAGTACTAGAGCTATAGATAGGCCTACAATAATGTAACCCAAACACTAGCTCGCCCGCGTGCGGCAACTGTACGCGGGCTATACTCAGTACTAGAGCTACCCAAACACAGGATTGGTTCCTATCCTGCCCTGTGTTGGGTGGTACATTATTGTATCTATACTAGTAGTAGTATTAATATCTAGAGTCTAGTCATCCTATCCAGCATATCCTGGCAGTGTATCACCGTCCTGGAAATCTTCTCTATCCTTGAACCAGAGTCTATATCTAATGTCTAGAGACAGAATGTCTAGAATAAAATCTTATTTATTTACAGGCTAGAGCTACGTTAGCTCTAGTACTATAGCCGCTTACATTAACTGCCGCTAAGGGGAAAGCCTTTTTTATCAGATCGACCTCCACTGGGGATCGCAATGTACCGAACGTTATCTCCCTGATTAAAGCCGCGACTATAAAACGTCGTTCTGTGTAGGAATATAATGCCGTCTTTATGGCCGAAGTGAAATATGTCTTAAGTTATAGCCTGGCTACACTCAAAAATTGAAGCCTGCTGAACTATCGGTTGCAGATGGTATACTTGCGTATTCTCTTGCTGAACAAGCATTGCGAATTTGGGCGAACTTCAAGACGCCATATTCTGCGGCGCTGCACATGCGGCAGCCTGCCAGCTAGCGGGGAACTATGTATTTCGAGCATGTAGAGGGGTGGCGGGGCGTTTGTGTTGTTGTGGAGACAAAAAAACAGTTGTACAAGTAATTCAATTAAGGCGATCAGACGAGGAATGTACCCATATCTAGATTTTGTCAGTGAAAGATGAACAAATTACTATGTTTTCAATTTGTTACTTGACAAAACAATGTTTTGTCCACAACCAACACAACGACCGACCCACCCTCTACATGCGGAAATACATAGCTGCCCGGCTGACTGGCTGAGATACGTTGTCCATTGCATGCCCCATGGGTCGGTCCTATAGCCGCAGCGGGCAGGTTAATGTAATGACGGCTATACGGTACTGAGAGCTAGAGGGCCTACGTTTGATTGCTGCAACTATACACACTAACGCACAGTAACACACTCAAAAACGGGCTGGGCCAGAATAAATGAATAATATAATTAACCTCATAACCTCATAGCCATAGTCATAAACATTAATCTTCAAAGCCCAAGGAATTATATCGAAGACAGATATAACCCAACAGAGTAGCGTTATGCTCTAGTATCGGTGCACCTCTTCTGTAGTGGTTTATATAATTAGAGAATTCATTCAGAATATTATGCACATAGTCTAGATGGCAGCTCTGTAGATCGCATGAGCGTGCGTCCGTGGCGTCGCCGTGCCCGTCAACAGTTGGCACGAAATCTATACGGCTCGACATACGGTCACGATATCGCGAGTGAGGGGTAGATCCGAAAACGAGTTGGGGATGTTGAAGGCTGGGGGCTGCAAGAGGTCAAAGGTAAGAGGTGTAAAAGAAGGGGAACATCCACGTGCGCATTAACTTAAGGTATACAGGGAGGAATGCAGAATCCTCGCGGGCACGAAATCTGAAACGGCTCGACCTAGCTCGTGATAGTCGGTCGTATAACTAGCATCAATGGAGTAGGAAAAGAATCACTTCGTGGCCAGAAATGTGAGTCACAGGTCAACAGGTCAAATCGGGTACACAGGCAGATTTTAGACATTTTCTGAGGACATGGTCTGACGAGCGATTGGAAACCAACTTTTTTGTTTCATACGCGGTGACCTATGCATTTTTTAATGGCTTTATTTGAAAAGGACCATGAAATATGCTAGTTCGCACTGCCATGGCGAAGAGTAAAGATATAGTCGATAAGCCATTCTTGGACCCTCAAAGCAGGAGGGTTAAACAGTTGATTGTTGTTTGACCTGTTAACAAAGGACTGAAAGACTGCCCCTTTGTGCTATTATGTAGAGCCCGATACCGATAGTGGGTCAATGTGAGGCTACAGCTTGCACAGTTTAAGTTGCAAAGGCAAATCTTTGCTCGCACGCAAGACACAGGTTTACGCTCCTTTAAATGACTATGATTTCTAAAGCAGTCTGTTTTAGCAGCCACTGCCCTCTGGGCCTGTAAAGGCGAATGATGAATCAGTGATGCTCGCATGACGGCAAGAAACACGAGGGCAGCCCATGGCTGGCACGCTTCCGTGAAATCATAATTGTTTGCTGCAGACCTGCAATGCACCCTGTTAACGATCCAGCGTGAGCAGAATTATCGCCTGCCTGAATACTCTTACTTTGGAATTTGCTAGCTGTAATACTGTAGGATTTCAAGCGAACGATGCCAATCTTGATTATTGATTGTACAGCCTTGGCACAGCGAGCGCATCTCGCGGCCAACTATAAGCTAGTTTAACATTAGACTTTTCATTCTCATTTCTCATGTAAGCTTTCGTTAAGACGAATAACAATAAGAACTAGTTAACCCGACATATAAATAATATGAATATTTACTTTTCACTACTATGAATCTAACGCATATAATATCATGTTAGGCTCATGGCGCGTGCGATCCATTGTACTCTAGTTGCTGCGAACATAAGCCCGTCAATAGAATACACATCATAGACGACACCTCATAATATTATGATGTCTGATGACTGTTTCACTCAGGGTGGCTATAGAAGAAAGCATTTATTGAGGGGGCAGTAAAAGGCATCATCGGCTGGGGTGTTAATATTTTTTTTATAGAAGTATAAGACGAAGAGAGAAGAAAGTCGTAAGATAAAGAGAGAGGAGAGTAGTAGTAAATAGAGACCGGAGGACAGGAAAACGGTGATTAGCGGTAGTGTATGCGAGCGGGAAACGGGTACATTGCATTAGGGTCGTGCGAGTGGTGTGGCAAGGGGATGGAGGGTAGGTGGGAGGCCACCAGGGGCGAGGGAGGTCGAAGGCAGGGGGAGGGAGATGGGAGGTGAAGGGATGGAAGTGAGAGGCAAGAGGAGTGATAGTGGGAGGCAGGGGGAGGGAGGGGGGACGCAGTGGGAGGGAGAGTGGGCAAGAGAAAGGACCTCCCGCGCCGCCGTCTATTAGACACCAGAAAAACTTGGAGATCCATGCTCATATGTTTGATAATCTTTTATAGATAGATAGAAAATAGAGTAGCTGTGAATCTGAATGACACAGAATTCGAAGTGAAAGGCGAAAGTATGCATTGTAATTAAAATAAACGCAAAATCGCATGGGGGGAGATAAGTGAGCGTGTCTAAAATGAATGCTGGTACGCAACGCATGCGTAATCTGCATATGCTGCCCGCACGCTGACGTAAGTGTGTCACTGCACAGGTTCACGAAGACAGCCGCGCAGGTCCGGGCGCATCAGTGTACTTGAATTGTAGCGATTCATAAGAGCGATGTAAGTGCAACAGACCCAGATGAGCCCGAACGCGTGCTGGCGGCTCGTTGTTTTACAGTACCCGATCGACGCACCGAATGACACACCGCCACGTTCACGCACGCGAGCCGCACGGCGAGCGTAGCTACCGCATAGCCAGTACTATAGCAAACAGTATAGTCTATTTCAGTCAATACTCAATAGTTTAGCAGAAGGAGTATTCAGACAGGCAGCATCATATATACTGCTGACTACTTTTGTAACTTCCGGGATGCTATTAGAACCAGAAAAATTGGCTACTCATCAAGCTGACTATATGTCCCCAGTTAGGTAAGCTTATCGAGTTTTTCAGCTACTTCTCTTACAGTACCTCTACAGCACAAACACACACCTAAACACAGCACTCCACCGCAGTCGCTATCACGCAACGCTACGCAGGCGCAAACAACACACCGCCGTAGTGAAAATCATGTTGACTTTCTGCCAAGCAAGTGGCGCGTTGCCACCTACAGCGCAATTGATAAAGTGAGTGGTTGTGTGGAGAGACAGGTCTTCTTCTAAAACCGGCGCGGGTTTCTTCTGAGGAAATATTAGACAATGGTGGTAATATGCCCAGTTGGGGAGAAAGCGCACAGATGGATTCAAATGCGAGGAGTAGATAATAGGGAATTCCCTGATTGATACTGACTCTAAATTCAAATCGTGCAGTAGGCACAAATTGTGGATTCTGTCTAGAGACTAAGGCTAAGTTTTCGACGCTGCGCATTGTCGCCGGGAGACTCACAGCATCTGGACCCATTCTCACCCGCACTCGCAGTGCGCGACTGCCTACGCATTCTCGACGCATTAATTTTCACGCCAAAGAATAAAAAATACAGAAAAATACAGCCCGGCGACCCACCATTAGCCGTACGTCTGTGGCTGTGCAGCATCGTGGTCTCGTCGCTTGCTGGTCTGGGCGGCATTGGTCTGAAGTACGGGGGGGGGGGGGATGGCACTGATTGCTTTGACAGTCGCGTGGGTGTGGTTATTTGCTGTATTATTCGTAGGGGTGGGCTACCGGGCGCTGGTATGAGGATATGCGACAGCTAATACTTTCCCGGGAATCGAGGAACAAAGCTGCCTAATCTGGGATATAACACAGCGAGTTGTGCCGGCCACGGCAACTAAAGAAAACTTGCTAGTTTCGCGACGATCAACGAATAGGATGCGATGTTGCATGACTGCTGGGTCCGATGTTTACTGGGCGTTGTTAATGTCCATGTGGGCGTGGGAAAAATTACGTATCGACAGCACACTTTTTTTCGAGGGGGCCAAATAGAGACTCCAATCGCCAGATTACTAATATTGTTCGCGTAAACCTTGGACTATGTTGGCAAATTTGGCAGAGTGGGTAGCGAGGGGCCCTTGTAAATATTATATATATATCATATATTAGTATATCTATGAGTGCAGTTTCTGCCCACGGTGGGCGGCGGTGGGCGGGTGTGCCCGGCACCCGCGGTTGCCGCCCAGCACTATATCTCCGCCCGGCAAAAATTTGTGATAAAAAAAAAAAAATTTAAACAAAGTCTGATATATGGGCTTTTTATTGCTCAGAATGCAGGAAATGAGTTCAGACTATCAAAAATCAAAAATTTCCAAGGGGGGCATGCCCCTGGCCCCCCCTAGATTGGCTTCGCGCCTACGGTGCTTCCATCTTCTGGATGCGCCCGGCACTAAAAAATCCTGGGCAGAACCCTGTATATATGTATATATATACAGCAGTGACATATCTGCAAAATGCGAGATCAGACAACTACTTAGCAGATGTAAATGAAGAGATGTGATAAAGTGATAAAACCAATAATATTTCCTAAACCAATAATAGAATATTAGAATGTTTTAAACACGAACGTTGTTCGGCAGTTGGCACCATGCCAATATGCTTCAGGGAGTAGCACGTGATATTTTTATAATTTCCTAGTATACAGAATAGCAAAGTAGGGTAATAAAGATTTTAAGATAATAAGATAATAGTACGAGTTAATAAAGATTTAAGTTATTGTGAAAGCAGAAATATTAACTGTTTCTAAAGCAGTTCTATTAAAAAATCCCAAACAGTTTAGGATCATGGATTTTATGTGTTCTGCTAACTCGTTGACTGTAACTAGTTGAACTACAATACAACTAATTCTACTAAAAAACAACTGTAACTATATACATGGACATAACTATAAAGTATATATGCAATGTGTATAGATATCAGGGGTAGAAATTAACTTTTAAACACGAAAGTCCAACGGACTCCCTACCCTCAAAAAGAGGGAGTCCGCAGCAAAATGAGGGAGTCCGCAGTCTGAGGTTCAAAATTAAAGATATTAAAACAACAACGCATGTGCATATTTTTAAGATTCATACGGTTGCACGTCTGCCAAATTTTCTTTGGACATTAGCTGAAAAAATACGGTAATTCCACGAGGCCGTGCTCTGGAACGAACTAGTTAGTATGGCAGAATTTTCAGGGAGTCACACGGACTCCTGCATATATGTCAAATCAGGGAGTCCGACAGTAAGTCGGGGAGTATTTGACTCCGGACTCGGGACTCGTTAATTTCGCACCCTGAGATGTGGTTATGCTATATAGCAACAATATATTATAAGATTTTAACTGTATACTACTAAAAACAAGTATGAAAGCTACACTGTAAGTCAGCACTACCTACCAAAATATAAATCTGTATAACTTACAGCTGAAGGCTGATTTTTATTTCATAATTAGGGTGAACATTTTGTTCGTGAAATTGTTTTATGTGACTTTCTTCCATGCATGTGTATGCTTTACATACTTGTTTTCAGGTGGCAGGCACTTGTGTTGGCAATCAGTTCGTCAACGCGTGTTCCTCGGTATGAACCCTGGACGAAACAGGAAGAGTGGCATGCGACTGCGCGGCCCGGCGCGCATGGCTGTGCTAGTGGTTGGCACGGTTGCCATATTGTTTGTCGGTGTTAAAATTTTTACCGCCACCAAGTCAAAAGTCACATCCAGTGATGATGGCCAAATGATGGCTGCAGCACAGAGTCTTATCAAGGTGAGATGTGTGTTTGCTGACAGTTGTGCAGGGGAACGGTTCTCCAGTCATCTGTTCGTTCGAAGTTGTGATAAAGTTATACGATGTATTCACGTGGTTTTTCTAGGGTGACCAGATTCGGAACCCTAGAGGTGATGTGCAGAAAGAAGTGCAGTTAATCTATAGACCAGGAGGAGAAGTAAGTCTGGAATATGTAGGGTATAAAGTTGATACGTCATTGGGAAATGGCCAATTCTCTGTCGCAATCTAAATAATGAAAGTATTGGGATCAGAGATAGCCTAAAATGCAATGAAATTTACTAAAAATATTTCCACCCCTTTGTATTGTGTGAAATGTTTCGCACTAGCTGTGCAATCGTTGTCATAAAATGTTGAAGAATAAGTGAAGCCACATAGAGCAATTTGGCACACACCTGGTTGAGCTAAAAAAACAAAAACATTTTCGTTCTAGTCAGGACATTTTAACACTGGAACATTTGAATAGGTTAATCCAAATGAATGATCAAAAAGGTTAACATTATGTAGCATAGATATTGGCAGCCCTGAAAATGAATCTACAATGGCATTGAATTGACCAGGGTAGCTTCAACTAAAGCAATGTGTTCTCATGACTGTTCTGTGAATTCACATCTATACACATTATATTATATGTTCTTGTATTGAATATACTTCCTTTTGATTTATTCACATGATACATCAGGCTGTAGAATCTGACAAGGGAAATGCTGGCCATGCTGGTAACATGATAAGGAAGTATGAGGAGGAAGAGTCAGACCTCAGGGAAGATAAGGCTGGATCACTTCACAAAGCGCATCCAGAATCAAAGAAAGCTGACAGTGACCAAGGATATGAGGCTGAAGATAATAAGGGTCTTCCAGGTATGTTTGTATTTTTTGGTCTTGATGGCTCAATGACAGGAACTGAATAGGATCCAACAGTGAGTGAGTTGAGTGATATATACTTTTGATTGAGTGATATACAAATTTATTACAATTTGAGGTTATTAATTCATCTTTTTTTTTGTTATTTACTGGGTAAATGTTTGACTAAGATACGTTTAGCTTAGTCGTTAGTGCTTCTGCATTATATGTTCCACATATATAATTATAACTTAATTGTAACTAACCAGCTAAGATATTCCAGTTCGTCTTGTATGTCTGGGCACCAAAATATAAGGCCCACGAGAATGTTTCATGGTAAATTCCAGTGTACTTCTCCACACTTCTTCACACTAGTTATTTTGCAATTTACGTATCTAAAATAGTATCTTGATCACGTTGTCATTAATAATCATACATGCATTAATGTATAATCATACATATTTCCCATCTATTTTTTGTAGATATTAAAATGTCCAGGCTTTCTGCACTTGGTGATAAGAAAGGTGTGTATGAAATCAATTTCTAATTTACCATATAATATTATTAAAAAAAATATCTAACTATAACATATTGCTAGAATTACAGCTATACTTTCCCCCCAAAATACACAATGCATATCCACTCAAAGTAGTGTTTTATGCAAGCATTTTATGCATTAAGATATTTGATTAGATAGATCTAACACAAAAGCCTCCTTGTTCGAACCTTGCATTCCGATGTTTACGTCATCAAAAGCACAGAATAATATTGACGCAGTGGCTGCCAGTGACTCGACTTATATGTGTATAAACCAAGGCATCATTTGGGCATACAACATTTACTTTTCTTTAAATGTGAATTTTGTCAATGTACAAAACTATTCTAGAATAGACTAAACTGGGCACCGTTTGTGTAATGCCTGTGCACGCTCAAGTAAATTTTATTACGAATGGTCATGGCAGTTTGTTTACAATTTGCTAACTACATTCATCACCATACGAGGCTTGCTTGTGCTAAAGGTGGCAATTTTTGGAAAATTTTCATGTGGTAATCAAGAACTGGGTGTGTTTATGAACATTTATGACAGCTTGTCGTCAGTGAAATACAGTTTTGAAGGGAATGCATACATAGTGTTCATCCAATTTAGAACTTCTGAAGCATGGTAGTTATTAAACATTAGACAGATATATTTATTGTATCAGACTAACAAAACACTTGTCTGATAATGAAGGGAATCAACGTGCATTTGCCTGTCGAGCTACACATATATACCGAACAGAAATAACAATATTGGTTCTTCTTTGAAACAAAAAGCAGGACTGAGTCAACAAGGAGATGAAGCTTTCCAACAGCAGCCAATCCAACAGAACATGGACGTTGCTGGAGTATTCAATGAACCTGCTATTCCTCCAGTTGCACAGGTTCCTGAATGGGTAAGTTATTCCAAGTGTTATTATTAAATAGGTGGATTTCATATTTGTTAGAAGCCGTTTAACCTTTATTAGTAAGATGGTTAAAGGTTATTTTCATGTACATATGAGAATACTGTTTTTTTCTTCAAAGTAGATAATGTTGTAACTGAAGCCTTCATGCGCTGTTAATAACAGCTAAATTCATTTCATGCAAATTCAATGGGGATTATCGAAATGTTTGCATTGTATTATATATCCATATCATATAATATAGTGATAACTATGATTAAAGTGTGTTTTCCCTCTCAGGCGTTGGATGTTCAGAGATTGGCTGCATCTACGATCATTGCAAAACCACCTACATTGCCGTTTATACCACCAGCCAAACTTGTTCATCTAGACCTCAAAGGAGCGCCACCTAAAATTTCTTACTTTAAACAGATGTTTCCATTGTATCACAAGCTAGGTGAGTTTCAATTAATCCATTTAAAATGGATTTTTCTGTACGATTTAATATGTGAATAATTTTTGACAATTGATTATAACCAAAATAAATGTGTGACTACGGTTTATGTGGGATATGTATTACTAAATGTATCACTGATAACATTCCATATGCGGTATGCTCAGAACATTTACTTACACAGCATGTTTGTGTGATGTGCAGGGGCAACAGGTCTATTAATAGAGTATGAAGACATGTTCCCATATGCTGGTGAACTACAAGATCTTGCTGCTGGTAATGCATACACTCCGGATGATATCAAGTACGTTTGAATTTGCACAAACTTTAAATAGCGTATATTCGTAACAGTTTGTTAGTATTTAAACATATACAAAAAGGCCTTGTTGCCTATATATATTGCCTATTTCTGTTGCTGCATGTTGTAGTAGATATCCCCTGCCAAAAAAATTATGGCAAAAATTACTCGGTATAGCTCTCGTCAAATACTAATTATTGTTCATATGTACCAATGTATGCCTATTGTTTTGATTGTTATTTGCTTTGGTGGATCTAGAAATAAAAAACATAAAAATAAAAAAAAAGTACGTTAGAATTCAGTGGTTGCGTGCAATGTTTGCGCTGCATATAAAACGCCACAGTCTCAAATTTACACTTTAAAATCATGGCTCAGTATGAGCATATGAAGTCTTATCCATTTCATTCTTTCTGGTTTTGCAATGTTATATACTCACAGGGCATTAGGCAGAGAAAAATGCATCTTGGTAGATTCATGATACGGTTATTATAGGTCTGGTGCCCTGAGTTCACTTGAGAGCAATTGTAACAGCCATTTCATTTAAGGACCAATAGGAAAATTCCCCTAAGAAAATTATTACATACTTATTTAATATCGTGCTCTTCCTTCTTGTACATATTTTCCTTAGAAAGATTTGAATGACAATTATCATCAAAGAGTTTTAGACACGTTAGTGTATTAGACATGTTAGAGTATTTGGCAAGTTAGATTATATTATGAGTGAAATGAAGTATAAATGGTTACTTTTATGCATTTTTTTCATTATTTTGCAGAGGTATTGTGAATTTGGCCCGTGAAAATCAATTGGAGATTATTCCACTAATTCAGACCTTTGGACACATGGAATTTGTTCTGAAATATGAAAAGTACATAGCCTACAGAGAGGTAAGTCAGGTTATAGTAGTAACAGCTAGTGTTTACAAGCATATTTTTTGTTACATCTGCACAGCCAACATACTATGTTGAAAGATCTATTACCGAGAACAAATTGATGACTGTCACTAGTATACACATTGTCAAATTGCAAAAAAAAATTGCAAACTAGCTGTATTTTCATGTAACAATGTAATAATTGTAAGTCTCAATATCTATACAAAACTTGTGCTGTGTGTGCATATATCGATATGCATCCTATAGCAATGGTGATGCATATTTATAGTAAGTAATATGATCGATAGCATATTATTATTTCTACTGAACCTACTTAACTCACACGCATTCATCTGTGATATTATTGAGGTGTTCTTGTGTATATTAGAACCCTAAGACACCGCAAGCGATCTGCCCACGCATGCCATTCTCAATGAAGCTGATCCAAGGCATGCTTGACCAGGTTATTGCCATGCACCCAGGTATGTGTGTGCCATAGACCATCCATCATTATACATACACAAATACTCAAACCCTCTATTTCACAGTTCAAGCACTAAATCTCTTGGTCATATGTGAACGGTTCTGACCATTACGGACTTGCTGCATTACCCCATGTATAGAGACAACAGTCTTGTTATTCGAGTCGGTGACATAATTGTTAATAATATTGCTATATTTCGTGATGTTTAAGGAACCACGTGGACATGTGGTTAGTGTCTTTAAGGCAGTCATAGACTGCCTACATTAGTCTGTTCCTTTCAGTGCTTTGAACTCTTACAATGGATGGTCCCGCAATGTATACTAACTTTTGTGTTTGTACTGGGTGATTTACCATTGTTTAGCTGTTTCATAATATGCTGCGAAAGATCTGATGCTAGTAATCACTATAGTTGTAGCTTTCTGTCTTGCACTGCTCTGGCTCTCATTCCATTCCTTTGGTCACTGTTTTGCTCTATTTAATGATCGCTCTCTCTCTCTTATTCCCTCTCTCTATCTTCCCACTTCTCTCTCTTAGTCCCTCCCCCCTCTCTCTTGCTCACTCTTTCTCTCTCTCTCTCTTTTTCTCTCTTTTTCATTGAGCTTTCACTGCTTTCCTTCATTTCTTCCCTCTGTTACTATCTTTCTTGATCTATTTCTCTCTCTCTCTTTCTCTCTCTCTCTCTCTCTCATCCTCTCTCTCTCTCTCTCTCTTCTCTCTCTTTCTTTCTCTCTCTCTCTCTCTCTCTCTATCTCTATCTCTATCTCTATCTCTCTCCTCTCTATCTCTATCTCTCTCTCTCTCTCTCTCTCTCTTATATATATATATATATATATATATATATATATATCTCTTTCTCTCTCTCTCTCTCTCTCTCTCTCTCTCTCTCAGTCTCATTCTATCTTTCTCTCTATTTGTTCTGTCTCTTGCCCGTCCTTGCTCTGTTATTAAAGTTTGCCTGCGATTGTAGGCATCAGATACCTTCACATTGGCTCTGATGAGGTGTATCACCTTGGGGAGTGTCCTACATGTAAGCAGTACATGGCGAAAGGCAATCTTACGAAGGAAGACCTCTTCATGGAGCACATAGTGAAGGTACTTCAATCACCATGTTCCCCCTGACAACTTTTACATGTCTTTATCGCAACTTTATCTACTTTACAGCTTTATATGTAAGCTTGTATGTTCTAGCTTATCATTGTATAAAATTTTATACGGCAGGATGATGACCACTGCTTATATGCAGTAAACTTGCTTTAATTGAGCTGTTTGTTAACTGACTTGAATGGGATAACAAATAATGTGTGATGACAAGTTGTACCTTTTCATTGGGGTCATTATCGTAATGGTTTTATTTATTTGTTTTGTGAACCTAAATCACAGGTCGCCAGTTATGTGAGAACCGAACACCGTTTGACACCCATCATGTGGGATGACATGTACCGACATATTCAGAGTGAGGTGTTCCTAAAGTACAAAATTGGTGAGTCTGAACTGAGCATGCTTCCTTGATTATTATGATAGCTTATTTTAGCCCTGAGTGCATTCACTCTTGTATTACATATCTGCCAATATAGACCGTGTATGTAAATGTTTAATAGTTCACTAAACACTACACGATATCGCGCTCTAAGCCCTGCATCGCTGATCCGCTAGCTGACTTTTGATATAATTCTGTCTTCTGCTAATCAGTGTGGTTACTCCTACAGCAGACTAGTTTTTCATCTTTTTTTCCCACATAAGAACAATCAATAGCCTTTCTAAGCAGTAGGTAAGGTTGTAAGTGTAAGTGTAACATGCCAGGTTGTAAGTGTAAAGGATGACACCCATTGAATCCCTAAAATAAAATATCCACTAAAAACACCAATTAGATGATATTATTGCATGATTCTGAGGTAACAGTAAAGGTTAATGACAACTATTAGAAGGAAACTACAGGAAAATATTGGCTTGATTTTACAGGTGACCTGGTGGAACCAATGGTGTGGGCTTATCACCCAAATCTCACACAATTTCTTCATGCTGGAATATGGGATCAGTACGCAAAGGTAGAACTTGTCATTGTTATTTCACATGTAAATGATTGAATATCTTTTCAATTGATTCAAAATCTGTCAATGTTGTAATGCATTTGCCATTTAGCCAGGTATAAGAATTCACTGAACATTGTGAGATTACAAGCTATGAGGTTATCTACTTACTGTATACTTATATAGTTTCTTAGTTCGTCTAGTGTCTATCATTCTTTGTATAGTTTACTTATATATTTATAGTTATTAGGTATGATGGTGTTTGTCTTTGAAAAATGCTTAATTAAGCTGATGTTCGTGGCTTTATGGGTTCAGTTACATTTTCACAGAATCATTCTCAAAAATGTCTAGAAATCATGTTAATGACAAGATTTGTAAAAACCACGTTGTGACATAATATGCCTCAAAATATTAACTCCTCAGAAGGTGAAACAGAAATCTGTAATGCCCACAGTTATAGGCTAGAACTAATGCACTGCTATCCATCGCTTTACAGGTTTTCAAAAAAGTATGGGTTGCAAGCTCATTTAAAGGTGCTACAGGGATTGACCAATACGTGACGAATATCACGCATCATCTAGAAAATCATCTTTCCTGGCTGCAGATAATGACTGCCTATAAGTCAGCCTTCAGCTTTCAAGGAATTGCACTTACAGGTGAAGGTCTAATTTACTAAGACATGCTTGTGAAATGTTGCTGGTCATTTGAGTATTTAATAAGGTAAACTAATCAAATCAAAAGGTGAATAAAAGTATGATAAATAAAAAAATGATAATAAAATTAAAGTGATGTTAAAATAATAAGTAAATAAATCAGAATAATAAAACGGTGGTGAAATTGAAAAATGGACTGTCAGACTTACACAGCGCGTTGCTTCTCGCGTCAGGCTGGCAGCGATACGACCACTTCGCCGTGCTCTGCGAGCTGCTACCAGTCGCCACGCCATCACTCGCCCTCTGCCTGCAGACCGTCGTCAACGGCGGCATCGATCCGAACATCGTCAATCGCGTCTCGAATCTTCTCGGCTTCGCGACGCCGATCAACATCACGCTCGGTCCCGACCGGCCGCTGCCCGAGTCGGCGCCGCACTTCCCTGGTGGTGACGTCTACCACGAGGCGCAGCGGCTGTACCGTCTCGATGCGTGGGCGCACGGATTCGAGCACCTCGGCAACTTCCTCGGCTTTCTGACGCCGTACCAGCTGCGGCGCAACTTCTCGAGCGTGTCGTCGCTCGAGGCCGGTCTGCGGCAGTATGCGCCGCTCGTCGATGCGCTCAAGGCGGCGCGCGACGATGCCGCGGAGGCGCTGTGGGGCGTCTACGACGGGCACACGGTCGCCGAGTGGCTGGAGCAGCGCATAACGGCGACGCTCGACAGACTGCACGCCATGAAACGCTCCGCCGACAGTCTCATCGCGAGGAGAACGTGGCCACGGCGACCACTCGACGCACGGCCACCACTGCAGTGAGAGTACTAGCAGCAGTAGTGAGCTACTGAGCAGTACTAGCAGCAGCAGTAAGCTACTGAGCAGTACTAGCAGCAGCAGTAAGCTACTGAGCAGTACTAGCAACAGTAGTAAGCTACTGAGCAGTACTAGCAGCAGCAGTGAGCTACTGAGCAGTACTAGCAGCAGCAGTAAGCTACTGAGCAGTACTAGCAGCAGCAGTAAGCTACTGAGCAGTACTAGCAGCAGCAGTGAGATACTGAGCAGTACTAGCAGCAGCAGTGAGCTACTGAGCAGTACGGCAGCATGGCAGCCAGTAAGTATGAGCAGTACTTAGGCAGCCAGCAGTTGAGTACAAAGCCAGTACTAGCAGCAGCTGTGAGCTACTGGAGCAGTACTAGCCAGCAGCAGTAAGCTACTGAGCAGCTACTAGCAGCAGCAGTAAGCTACCTGCAGCAGTACTAGCAACAGTAGTAAGCTACTGAGCAGTACTAGCAGCCAGCAGTGAGGCTAGCTGAGCAGTACTAGCAACAGTTTAGGTGAGACCCCTACGCTGAGCAGTACAGCTAGCAGCAGTGAGATACTGAGCAGTTACTAGGCAGCGCAGCCAGTAAGTACCTGAGCAGTAACTAGCCAGCAGCAAGTGAGCTACTGAGCAGTACTAGCAGCAGCAGTGAGCTACTGAGCAGTAACTAGCAGCCAGCAGTAAGTACTGAGCAGTTACTTGAGCAGCAGCAGTAAGCTACTGAGCAGTACTAACAGCAGCAGTAGGCTACTGAAGCAGTATAGAACAGCAGTGAGCTACTGAACAGTACTAGCAGCCAGCAGTAGCCTACTGAGCAGTACTAGCAGCCAGCAGTGAGTTACTGAGCAGTACTAGCAGCAGCAGTGCAGCTACTAAGCAGTACTAGCAGCAGCAGTGAGCTACTGGAGCTGCTACTAGCCAGCAGCAGTTAAGCTACTGAGCACTACTAACAGCAGCAGGCCAGCTGAGATACTTGAGCAGTTACTAGCAGCAGCAGTGAGCTGAACTGATGGCATACTAGCCAGCCAGCAGTGAGCTATGGAGCAGCTACTAACAGCAGCCAGGTAGAGCTTACTGAGCAGTACTAGCAGGGCAGCAGTAAGCTTACTGAGCTGTACTAGCAGCAGCACAGAGGGGCCTACTAGCCAGTACTTGCAGCAGCTAGTGAGTACTGAGCAGTTACTAGCAGCAGCAGGGAAGCCTACTGAGCCAGTACTAGCCTGCAGCAGTTAAGCTACTGAGCAGTACTCGCAGCAGCAGTAAGTACTGACAGTACTAGCCAGCAGCAGTAAGCTACTGAGCAGTTACTAGCAGCGCCAGGTAAGCTACCTGAGCAGTACTAGCAGCAGCAAGTTAAGTACTACTTACTACACCGCAGCAGTAGCTACTGAGCAGTACTAGCAGAGCAGTAAGCTACTGAGCAGTACTAGCAGCAGCAGTAAGTACTGCAGCTGTACTAGCAGCAGCCAGCAGCTACTGAGCAGTACTTGCAGCAGCAGTGAGCTACTGAGCAGATACTGGCAGGGCAGCCAGGTGAGATACTGAGCAGTACTGGCAGCAGCAGTGAGCTACTGAGCAGTATAGCAACGTAGTGATTCTACTGAGCAAGTACTAGCTAGCAGCAGTGAGTACTGAGCAGTAACTAGCAGCAGCAGTAAGCTACTGAGCAGTACTAAGCAGCCAAGCAGTAGCTACTGCAGTACTTAGCTAGCAGCATGTGAGCTACTGAGCAGTACTTAGCAGCAGCAGTAGCTACTGAGCAGCTACTAGCAGCAGCAGGTTGAGATACTGAGCCATGACAGCAGCAGCAGTGAGCTACTGCAGCAGTACTAGTAGCAGCAGTGAGCATACTGAGCATTACTAGCAGCAGCAGTAGCTATCTGAGCGAGTACTGAGCAGCAGCAGTGAGCTACTGAGCAGTAACTAGAGCAGCAGTGAGCTACTGAGCAGTACTAGCAGCAGCAGCTATAGCTACTGAGCAGTACTGGAGCAGCAGTAAGCCCTACTGTACCCCGAGCAGTACTAAACAGCCAGCAGTAGGCTACATGAGCAGTACTTAGCAACAGCCAGTGTAGCTACTGAACAGTTACTAGCAGCAAGCGTAAGCTTACTGAGCAGCTACTAAGCCAGCAGCAGTGAGTTACTGAGCAGTTATAGCAGCGCAGTGAGCTACTAAGCAGTACTAGCAGCAGCATGAGCTATCGTGGAGCTGTACATTAGCAGCAGCAGTAGCTCTGAGCACTACTAACAGCGCAGCAGTGAGATAACTGAGCCAGTACTAAGCAGCGCAGTGAAGCTACTGAAGCAGTTTACTAGCAGCAGCAGTGAGCTACGAGCAGTATAAACAGCCAGCAAGTGAGTACTGAGCAGTACTAGCAGCAGCCAGTAAGCTACTGAGCTGTATAGCCTAGCAGCCCAGCAAGCTACTGAGCAGTACTTGCAGCCAGCAGTGAGCTACTCGAGCCAGTACTAGCAGCAGCAGGGAGCTACTGAGGCAGTCTACAGCTGCAGCAGTAAGCTACTGAAGCAGTACTCGCAGCAGCAGTAAGCTCTGAGCCAGTACTGCAGCAGCAGTAAGCTACCTGGCAAGTACTAGCAGCAGCAGTAAGCTACTGAGCAGTATAGCAGCAGCAGTAAGCTACTGAGCTGTACTAGCAAGCAGCCAGTAAGCTACTGAGCAGTAACTAGCAGCCAGCAGTAAAGCTACTGAGCAGGCAGTACTAGCAGCCCAGCAGTAAGCTTACGTGAGCTGTACCTAGCAGCAGCAAGCAAGCTACTGACAGTACTTGCAGCAGCTAGTGAGCCTAACTTGAGCTAAGTACTGGCAGCAGCAGTGAGATTACCTGACAGTACTGCAGCAGCAGTGAGCCTTACTGAGCATACTAGCAACAGTAGTGAGCTACTGAGCAGTACTAGTAGCAGCAGTGAGCCTACTGAGCAGCTTACTAGCAGCAGCAGTAAGCTTACTGAGCAGTCTGCAGCAGCAGTAAGCTACTGGCAGTATTAGCTAGCGCAAGTGAAGCTACTGAGCAGTACTAGCAGCAGCAGTAAAGCTACTGAGCAGTACTAGCAGCAGCAGTGAGAATTACTGAGCAGTACTAGCAGCCAGCAGTGGCTACTGAGCAGTATAACAGCCAGCAGTAAGCTACTGAGCAGGGTGACTAGCAGCAGCAGTAAGCTACTGCGAGCAGTACTAGCCAGCAGCAGTGACTACTGAGCAGTACTAACAGCGCCCCAGTAAGCTACTGATGCAGTACTAGCAGCAGCAGTAAGCTACTTGGAAGCAGTACTAGCAGCAAGCCATTTAAGCTACTGAGCAGTACTAGCTAGCGACAGTGAGCTACTTGAGCAGTACTAGCAGCCCAGGCAGTAAGCTACTGAGCAGTACTAGCAGCAGCAGCTGAGATCTGTGAGCGAAGTACTAGCTAGCCATGCAGTTGAGCTAGCTGAGCATACTTGCAGCAGCAGTGAGCTACTGAGCAGTACTGGCAGCAGCAGTGAGATACTGAGCCAGTACTGGCAGCAGCAGTGACGACCTACTGCTAGCAAGTACTAGCAGCAGCAGTGACCTACTGAGCAGTACTAGCAGCAGCAGGCAGTAAAGCTACTGAGCAGTACAAGCGCGTAGGCAGCAGTAAGCTACTGAGCAGTACTTAGCAGCGAGCAGTATAGCTTAACTGCCAGCAGTTACTAGCAGCAGCCAGCATGAGATATGAGCAGTACTAGCAGCCAGCAGTTGAGCTACTGAGGCTGTACTAGCTGGGCAGCGCAGTAAGCTAACTGAGCATACTAGCAGCAGCAGTTAAGCTACTGAGCTGTACTAGCAGCAGCAGTGAGATACTGAGCAGTACTAGCAGCAGCAGTGACCTACTGAGCAGTACTAGCTGCAGTAAGTACGTTAGAATGGTTGTTGCGAGAGTTAGAAGCAGATTTAACAGGTGACTTGTGAGAAGGATGAGCGGCCCTCGCTGCATCACAGAGCAATCGCTTAAATTCATTATTGCAATATTACCCCTCTTCTAGATGACCTATCCTCGTGGTGTGATTGGCAAGCAGCTGTAGCCAATCACTGCTGCAACAGGACGTTCTAAAGACAATGCTTGGCAATCACTGAGCTGTATATAATAACGCATATATTATTACATTAACAAATTACATTAATTGCATCATTCATGGTATTATATACAGCTCAGCGTTGGCAATGGAAGGCCGCAAGGTTGAAATTTCGGTGTGCATGTGTGAAGCACGTACAACCTGGTCGGTAACATCCCAGTTGGCCTACTCCCATTTTCGCCTACTCTAATTTCGCCTACTCCCATTTCGTCCACTCTTACTCTTGGATATATTCAAGGGTACACAACGCCGTGTAAAAAATAAATGCGATGCGTTAGATGCTATGCCAACAATGTGAAACTGCCAACGTACCAATTGTTCTGCAGGTTTTACTATCTTGCAGTGATTGGTTGGATATAATTGACAAAAGTGGAAACATACGTTACGTATATATTCTGTTGGCAATTTTGCATTCCATGTCTGTTCCGTTGCTCATTGACACGGATTCACTGCATCCGTGAAATTTATCCAGTTGCGCATGATTTCTGAGCGTGTTATGTGGCATATCTACACAATGACACGAATTTATATACTATGACTGTATGCTTTCAACTAATTAATGTTTTATCTAGATTCGTTTTACAGGGTGAGATTGCACGTTTGGCAGTGTAGTTATGCAGCACCCGTCTGGTGCGTGTGTTATGCCATTGACATTAGGAGTGGTAATTGCTTAGTTGGTCTGTGCAGTTTTTCTATTCCGTTTTGTGTGATTAGGTTTAACTTGATAGTCATAAGCACTTTTTTTGTAATTTGTATATCATTATAATATTATATTATAGACCAATAGGTATGAGCACTTTCTTATTGTCTTGCGCTGAGTTTCGCTGTCCGGTAAAATCGATAAAGTAAACGAAATATTCTTTGAATATATCACTATATTAATATTAATGGGAGTAGTGAATGGGGTTACTGTTAAGGCATGCATGGGCGTCTCTCGCACTGTGAGTGGAGTGGTGTGTTTTCGTTAGCGCATGAGCTCCGAAGAGCATGCAGTGATATTTTAATACAAATTAAGTCGTTGATATCTGATATCTCTATGTTATTATTCTGTTTTTAGCTCATCTGACATAGTCAGATGCAGCTTGTAGAATCGCATGAGCGTGCATTCGTGCGTCCAGCCGTGCGTCCGCGCGTCAACAGTTGGGCACAAATCTTAACCGCTTGACGTACGGTCACGATATTCGTGACGTCGGGGGGGATTGTCAAAACAAGTTGGGATGTCGAAGCTGGGGGTCAAGGGTCAAAGCTCAAAGGTCAAGAGGTGTAAAAGAAGGAGGAACATTCCTTCCTTAACTTAAGGTATAGGGAGGAAATGCAAAATTGCAGCACAAATCTAAATGGCTCGACCTAGGCTCGTGATAGTCGTTGTATAGCATCATGGTAGGAAAAGCCATCACTGTGCCGAAATTGGAGGTTACAGGTCAAAGGTCAATGGGACAAGGCAGATTTTAGACATTTTCTGAGGACATGGTCTGACGGAGCAATTGAAAAACTTTTTTGTTTCAGCGGTGACATACCATTTTTATGGCTTTATTGAAAGGACCATGAAATGTGCTTTCCACTGACGTGCGAAGAGTAAGTGTCTGATAACCTTTTGACCCTCAAGAGGAGGGTTAAACATGGATTTGTTGACTGTTAACAAAGGACTGAACTGCTTTTGCTATTAGAGCCCCCTTTCCCCCCCCCCTCCCCCACCACCACCTACGCTGGCGCTCGACGCATATCCATGATAACGTTAATATAGCCAAGTCATTAAAGCTACACAGCTATATCTTTATTACTGTACTACCGGTATAGCAAAGCCTATCAACGCGGTGGCAGGAGGGCGCACTTGATTCGGTTGCCAGTGAGTTTATCAAAAGAATATCCGGCTACAGTACAGTCAGTTGAGCGGTGTCGCTCTGCGGCACTTGTTATTTTGAATGTACATTTATTATGGTGACATAAACTATATATCTGATATTGGGTGTTTGTATGTGTCAGATTCATTTGTGATTGGTGTAATACATTTATGTAATATTATCGTAGGTGTGTAATGCACTGCATTGTTCACGTTTATTTATCCGAATGGAGGGGAGGGGAGATTTGTAATTTGGAATTAACCAGTCTTGCCTGTCAGTATATAGTCACACTGTAATGCATATGCCAATTACCTAGCTCCAAGAAATGGCCATACAAGACCTTGTGCATTGGCGTTAGTCTTGCAGTGTGTTCAGTCTACATACAGATAGCACAGAGTCCTTGCGCCACTGACAATGCTTAGTGTGGTTTGGAAGTACATGTGAACTAAACCCATTAAACGTGCGATTGTCCGGCCTTCTTCAAGGATACTCTGGATCCTTTGTACAAAGTGTTGATGACAACTAGTCAAAGATGTGAAAACTTTTCTTTTTTTGTGTTATCTTATAAATTAACAAGGATTATCTCCTGTATTGTTTTTTTAATGTAGCAGATATATGCAGAATCAAATAAAGTATACGTACTTGCACGTTTCATAGCTTTGAATTAAGCCGTTATAGTGATATTTATCAAATAGCTTTACCTTGTATGTCGTAGTCTGATGTAGTTAACTGGCGCTAGCGGCAATCTTTTCATCAAAAATAGCAACACAGATTAGTCCGTTCAACTACAAGAAGAAAACTGAGATTTTATTTATTTCTTCATGATAACTCGATAAGGAGAGAATCTACAGTTTATATATTCAGCTTATCGCAGCGCAGTGAAAACCCGTGCATTTGTTTGAACGTGAGCCACGAGGGTCAATGCTGCAAGGCGCATATGACGAACTTGTGGTTTTCAGAAAACGGTCCAAAGACCTTATATGTTTTCGTCATTTTATCGCTTCAGGTTGGACTTGACTCCTTTTTATCGATGTGCCAACAATAGTTGTGCATATACCTAAACACCTAAATAGTGGGTCTATCGTGACATTTCACGCTTACAATCAATTGCGGAACGAGTGCAGTTAATGAAGTATATACCTGTACGTGTCCGTAAAAGTCCAGAATTTCCAAGAGAGGTTTTTACATTGAAAACCTGAATAACAAAATTTGAAGGCCATATTTGCCATATTTGTGATCGGTGGGCCGTTTCCAGTGTCCATACACTACATTTTCCCTCGGATTCTTTTTACGACATAGTTAACACTGTTTGGCGCGCTTCCACTAATTTCTGATCACAGCAGAGACTGCGGTAGCAGTTACAGCTGCAGTAGCCAGAATGAAACCAGAAATATCAGTAGCCGTAACGGTAGAGTTGAACGTACCAGAACATTAGATTAGTGGTGTTGGTCTGCCGCAATTGTTGCTGTTACTTTGTGACGTGTTACCATAGAAATAATATAGGTGTCTCTATATATTTCTACGCGTGTTTCGTTGTGTTGGCGTGTTGTGTTGTGTTACGTGTGTCTTTTAATTTGTTATCAAACTACATATATTTCAAGCTATTAAACTACACGTTTCTAATACATCAACCTAAACGCACTTAACTATACTGTAGTAAGGTAATCGACCCTGCTATCGTCATACAGTCGATAAAGAGCTACAGACCCGAGGCTAATTCAACAACAAAAGGCTTTCAGACAAGCTTTCCTATGGTAAGTCTTGTATAGACATGATCTAACAAATTTACGAAAAATTACAACCCAATTACACAATTTTGTAAATGCATTATGTCAGGACATATATATATATATATATATATATATATATATATATATATATATACATTATATAGGACAGTACCTACTCCTATATACTTATATTAGTAAGGGAAAGACTCATGGCAGTGGTAAATGCTGGAAGAAGTACTGGTAGAATTAGGAATGAGCTAATTAACCCCGTGGGACTATAACAACTGACGGGTCATATTATAGATTAATTATACTAGTCTGCGACTATGGTGCCGTCACCCGTAGGATTCTAATAGCAGGTAAATTGCTTATTAAAATTACCACGATAGTATTTTCGATTTTCGATTACCATGCATGCATTGCCTGTTTTCCCAGGTTTTAATCTGAATAGTCGTCGCGAAAAATACATTCTGGCATATACATTGCCTTATCTTCACAGACATTACAATCAGCAAATTCGCTTCCTATCTTTACAGGAGCGGCAATCTTCACAATCGTCCTGACAAACAATTCGTCTATATTCACGCGCACGGTGATCTATACAATCGTCCCGACAAGTGCATTGCCTACATTCACGTGCACGGCAACTTTTACAATCATCCTGGAATGCATTGCCTATCTTCGCGTGAACGACAATCTCTCACAATCGTCCTGACAAACAATTCGTCTATATTCACGGCGCCACGGTGATCTATACAATCGTCCCGACAAGTGCATTGCCTACATTCACGTGCACGGCAACTTTTACAATCATCCTGGCAAATGCATTGCCTATCTTCGCGTGAACGACAATCTTCACAATCGTCCTGACAAACAATTCGTCTATATTCACGCGCACGGTGATCTATACAATCGTCCCGACAAGTGGTTTGTCTATCTACGCGTGCACGGCAACTTTTACAATCATCCTGGCAAATAGTTTGCCTATATTCACGAGTACGATAATCTTTACAATCATCCTGGCAAACGGTTTGTCTATCTACGCGTGCACGGTAATCTTTACGGTCCGGTGAAGTGGTTTGTCTATCTACGCGTGCACGGTAATCTTCACGGTCCGGTGAAGTGGTTTGTCTGTCTACGCGTGCACGGTAACCTCCACGGTCCGGTGAAGTGGTTTGTCTGTCTACGCGTGCACGGTAACCTCCACGGTCCGGTGAAGTGGTTTGTCTATCTACGCGTGCACGGTAACCTCCACGGTCCGGTGAAGTGGTTTGTCTATCTCCGCGTGCACGTTGATATTTACGCTCCTCCTGTGAAGTGGTTTGCCTATTCTTACTGGCACAGTAATCTTCACAATTCTCCTGGAAATTTGGTTGCATATCCTTAGGAGAGCGATAATCTTTACACTCATCCTGGAACCTAACCTGCCTATACTTACGGGCGCTATCATCTTCACAATCGCCCTGGCAAACGTATTGCCTATCTACATGGGTTCTACATTCGTCACAATCGTCCTGGCAAATACATTGCCTATCTTCCCGGGTTCTGTAATCGCTACAATCGTCCTGGCAAATACATTGCCTGTCCTCCCGGGTTCTGTAATCGCTACAATTGTCCTGGCAAATACATTGCCTGTCTTCACTGGTTCTGTAATCGCTGCAATCGTCCTGGCAAATACATTGCCTATCTTCCCGGGTTCTGTAATCGCTACAATCGTCCTGGCAAATACATTGCCTGTCTTCCCGGGTTCTGTAATCGCTACAATCGTCCTGGCAAATACATTGCCTATCTTCACGGGTTCTGTAATCGCTACAATCGTCCTGGCAAATACATTGCCTATCTTCCCGGGTTCTATATTCGTCACAATCGTCCTGGCAAATACATTGCCTATCTTCACTGGTTCTGTAATCGCTGCAATCGTCCTGGCAAATACATTGCCTATCTTCCCGGGTTCTATATTCGTCACAATCGTCCTGGCAAATACATTGCCTATCTTCACGGGTTCTATATTCGTCACAATCGTCCTGGCAAATACATTGCCTATCTTCCCGGGTTCTATAGTCGCGGGTACTGCGCCGACTATAATCTTCCAAGCAAGTACACACCTGACAAGTGCATTCCGGGCAAGTACATCGCCTGGCCTCCTGGCAAGTGCAGCCCTGGCATTCATCCTGAACGTTGATGTCGTACGCACCCATTTTCCTAGCCTATACCTTTGTAATTAATTATTACTTCATATTACGATCGCCGCCTTTGTTATAGCGCCGATGATATTGCGCTAATGAGAGGCGAACGCGGTGGAAATTTGGTCCTGATGCACTGATGCACGAAACACCATTTTTACATCGCCAAAACGTGCGTGGACGTAGCCGCTATGTCCATCGGTGTCTTCGTGGACATTCTGCTCGTTCACAAGTTATTGAAACCTCGCTGCCTATGTCTTAGTTGTGGTTAGCTGAGTTGACTCGGAAGGGCATCGTCGTTCGGCTTCTTCCACACGGTTTCGTA
>NW_014577661.1:258134-262019 GCF_000485595.1 Priapulus caudatus | reverse complement strand
ATCCCCCTATATATATATATATAAAGAAAGTAAGCATAATTTTAAGTTTGCCCCCTCTACATCTCATATATCTTATATTTTACGGCATCCCGTTGTAACATGACGCATTCAGACGCCCCAGCGAGCAGGCTCTCACCGGTGTTGTAGACATGCATTCTCGCCGGCAGCTTTCCTTTCAGCGGGTGGCCATGTTTGTACCACGTGATCCGTGGTATCGGGGAACCGGAAGCCTCGCATGTCAAGGTCAGAGTGCCGCCGGTTGCGACTCTGACCTTCTTCGATGGCGGCAGCGTGATCTTCGGCTTCAGCGCTAAAACACAAGAGCATCGAACTTGTTTCGTAACGTAGCAAAGCTTAGCTTAGACGGACTCAATGAGACTGGGAACGACACTTGAAACTAGCAGTTCATCGCCAACAATTCATTAATGGCATGATGTGTAATTGTTTTCGACAAAACCCTGATAGCTTACCGAATGGAACTATACACTCCGTAGTGCGTATGCCTACTCGGACCTTTTGTTTGAATATATTAAATTACAACAACGGTGTGTATTATAAATACTATCGTGTTTATGAATTAGGGAACTACGGAAACGAATAAGTGACTCATAACAAAACCAGCGAAGCTGTCTCGTAATAGTGTAATACGTTGTATATCTTCATATACATTATCTTCATACCCTACACACGCACGCACGCACGCACGCACGCACGCACACACACACACACACACACACACACACACACACACACACATACACATACACATGCACACACGCACGCACGCACGCACGCACGCACGCACGCACGTACGCACCCACGCACGCACGCACGCACGTACGTACGCACGCACACACACACACACACACACACCTCGTTTATCCAGAATGAGACCTTCGCTTGCAACATCAAGCGCTGAGCGGTATATGTACAGTGTTCCGTCCATGCGCGGCCTGAGGCGCTACATCACAATTCAGCAGATTCCTTGCAGTGATATATGAGGACTCCTGTAAATCCACCGTGCTCTAATGGTTTTGCATGAATACGGTTTCCTGATATGATATTGCTTCCGCGTGCGCTTCTCTAGATGACCTTTTCGTCTCTTTTATTAGATTTTCTACACTCAAGTTTCGTCCCCGTGTAATAGTGTAATAGTGTATGACCGCACATCGACTATAGTTGAGAAGTCGTTGTGCGATATATCTCTCATTTCTTTTAGCTACTTCCCCTAGGTAGTCGTCGGCGGCTTTCGTTCGCTTTTCTTGGAGTGGACAAAACTATCCTTTAATTTTACGGAAAGTTAGCTATTCATTGTTTAGTTTATAGATTTAAAATAAAAATATTAGCGTTCCTTAACCGTACTCTATAGTAAACCTTGATCGCACGAGTGTGGTGGGGGAGTGGGTAGGTCTAGATGCCCTCCACCTCACTATGGCAATTAAGACCGTAGTCCAAAATTTGTATAAGTTAGCAGAATGAAACTAGAGTATGTCATACATCCCGAATCATGCTTATACGTCCTAATGTAAACCCAATCTAAAATTAAGAGCTCATAAGTATGAATTATTAATCATAATAACAATTTCATAATAATCACTTTTGATTTGGCAATTATATATATTAATAATAAGAATCACCATGATAATTAATAATATTATCAGGAATGAATCAATTATTATTCACTCCTGATATCATTAATGACTATTAATTAGTAATTATGAGCTTTTTTTACGATGATGTGAGTGTGGCGGAGTGTAACGCACGCGCACGTACTTGGCATCTTGCAGCAGACAACACCGGTGGTGACTCCTGCTCTGTACTGGCAGGCTCCCTGCAGATGCGCATCCTTGCAGCAGCTGGCATCAATTCGACCACCTGTGATGCACGAACCCTTGCCGAACTGCTGATGAGGGCAGCCGTGCCCAATGGCTCCGAGGTCATCCTATAGCGAGAGAGTCTTAATTACCACTTAATAATGTTATTGTATTGTTATTGCTATTGTTATTGTTATTGTTACTGTTGTTGCTATTGCCATTGCTATTGCTATTGCTATTGCTATTGCTATTGCTATTGCTATTGCTATTGCTATTGCTATTGCTATTGCTATTGCTATTGCTATTGCTATTGCTATTGTTATTGCTATATGCTGTTGCTATTGCTATTGCTATTGCTATTGCTATTGCTATTGCTATTGCTATTGCTATTGCTATTGTGCGTGCGTGCGTGCGTGCGTGTGTATATATGTTATACCTAGAGCATTTTCCGTCCGTGTTCTCTGCGTTGTAGCCGTAGCAGCCGGCGATGCCATTCGCGTGGCTCCATGATATGGACTTGAGCAACCTAGCATCGTTCGCACTGCACACCCGCCATCCCTGAACGAACCGTCGTGATCCGGCAATAAATAAATAGTTGTTAATTATAAATGAAGTGAGGATTGATTAATAATGAGAATAAATCACCCATTAATAATTAATCAGTTGTAAATAATAATAAATAAATATTTGTCATATGCTAGCAATAAATAACTACAATATCTATAACTCAGACAATATTTTGTTTAGTCATCTTGCACACCCACAGAGCAGATACACTTTCATAATCTGCGCAAATCCTAATACATATATAGACAGCTAGACAAACTGTGTGTTTCGCGTGAGTGTAATCACCACAGTGCCACACAAACTGTGAGATTCTTATTTACAGGAGATGGTAACCGAACGTACGTTCGAGCAAAGATGTCTGGCACGTTTCACATGACCGGACCAATGGCCGGTACACGCGGATATGTTAGGCAGAAAATATAGGCCCTCGGAGGTTCCATCAGCACAGCCCGTCTGCTCTTGGTCTGCACACAAAGATAGGAACACTGGTAGAAACTAGAAATAGACGCGTTGAGCGTTGCAATAAAATATAGAAAATGCGATATGGGCGTAGTTACGGTAACGAGGTATTGTTGTGCAAATTCGAATTGGTTAACAGGATATCTGCGAATACCCGAACGGATCATGAGTAAAAACATTAGTTGTTAGCCTTTTTTTAGATTTACGTAGTATATACTTTTAGTTACTATAATAATTATATTTTAATCTACATTTAATCTATAGTACTTGGTTAGCTGGAAGCATTACCTGTCACTTCGACCCTAGTATAAGCAGTAGCCGTGCCTTCGGAGTTCTTAGCGACGCAAGCATACTCGCCCGCATCAAATATGTCAATAGCTTTCACCTTGAGATTACCTGAAAAATACACATCACCTACATATTGCAGGCAAGATAGTGACATACGTCTAGGAGGAAACTTATTCTAAACTAATTCTTAACGCATTAGTTAGCATTGCGACTGGCAACACATTATGCAGGAAATGGCAAAGATATTCCATAGAAAGCTCGTAGACGTTCAGAAACTGTTCAGTATTAAATATAGAATGAGCATTATTACATCAGTGCATGCGTGTATAACTATATTTAAGGACGTACGCACTAACACCCGTACGCGCACGCACACACATGCACACGCACGCAAGAACGCATACACGCACGCACGCACGCACGCACGCACTTGTTATTGGCTGATTGTTATTGTTATTGTTACTGTTGTTGCTAATTGCCCAAATTGCTATTGCTATTTCTGATTGCTATTGCCATTGCTATTGCTATTGCTATGCGCAATTTAGTTATTGCTTATTGCATTGCTGTTGCTATTGCTAAATTGCTATTGCTACTTGGCTATTGCTATGCTATTGCTATTCGCTATTGCTAATTGTTATTGCTATATGCTGTTGTGCTAATTGGCTATTGGCTTATTGTTATTGCTATAATGCTAGTTTGGCTAATTGGGCTATTGGCTATTGCTATTGCTATTGCTATTGGCTATTGATATTGGCTA
>NW_014577661.1:251965-256673 GCF_000485595.1 Priapulus caudatus | reverse complement strand
CACGCACGCACGCGCGCACGCACGCACGCACGCGCGCACGCACGCACGCACGCACGCACACCCACACACACCACACACACACACGCACACACACAAGACCCACTAATAATAATATATATACCTATATATATATGTATGTTTATATATATAATATATTATTATACCTATATATATATACTATATTTCCCCTATATATATTATAATATAGAAAGTAGGCATAATGTAAGTTGCCCCCCTCGTACATCGTCATTTATTGATATTTAAGACAATTCCGTTGTACATGACGCATTCAGGACGTTTAGCAGCCGGTGCAGGCTTCACGTGTGTAGACATGCGATTGTCGCGCGGCGGCTTTCCTTTCAGCGGTGGCCATGTATTGTACACGTCGATCCGTGGTAGTCGGGGAAGCGGAGGCCTCGCATGCTCAGGTCAGAGTGCGCGGGTGACGTCCGTTCTCGATGGACAGCCGTGATCTTCGGCTTGCAGGGGCCTAAAGACACAAGGCATCGGAAGGCTTGGTACGTGAGGGCGTAGCAAGAAGTTGGGTTAGGGAAAGGGAGCTCAGATGAGGGAAGACACTTGGAAACTACGGTTCGGTGCGCGCCAACGGTCATTTGCAGTGAATATGTGTAATTGTGTTTGCGACGAACTGATACTACACATGGACAGTAGTCACTCCGTTACGGGAGTGCTATTGCTATTGCTATTGCTATTGCTATTGCTATTGCTATTGCTATTGCTATTGCTATTGCTATTGCTATTGCTACTGATGCAGAAATCACTCTCAATTTTAGAAACAACCGCAGTGAACGCGAACTAAGTAAAGCGAGTGGTTTTTGGTGAACATTAAGCAAGAGCATATACCAGTCAATTTTGCGGGTAACATACTAACATTCACATACCAGGGTGCCCAGCGAGTGTACTGTTCGAGAGCCAAAGAATACACGCATGACGATAACTAGATAGTATTTAGGCGTGTGCCTATTGGATAGAGAATAAAATGTTTTGCGTCCGTGATTAGCTGCGTCAGACTCATTGATCAGCGATTGCTAACAAGAGCACAAGATGGCGCCACCTCCCCATACATGATGAGCCATCAAATTAGATAGGGTTATGAGCGTTGACGAGGCTGTGCCATCAAACCTTCATCGACAAGCCTACAGACATTCATGTTTTATAGTTATTATATCTCGTGGAAGCAATAGACGTGAATGCTATAAATCTCGCGCGCGCAAAGACGCTTGCACGCGTACGCACGCACGCGCGCACATACACATGACGATCGTACAGGATATTATTTACTCTATAATTACATATTAATAATTTATGACCCGATCCTGTATACGAAAAACTGTTTACGCACGGCCTTCATATATTATAGGGAAAAAAGGCATCGTATATGTACCTAAGTATATCTCCAGGTCTCGTAACTCGCGTACGTGTTTGCAACCAATCAATAGTTACCACTCCACTCATAATACGAGTACGCGCAGAGTTCATCATCATCCTAAATCTCCCCCTCGTCACCGCAAACATGCGACATGTGCGCGAGTGATTTTTGCCAATCCGTCAGTGCCGTCGATGGCCTGGCTGGCTGGCTGGCTGGCGTACAATATCTGCATGTTCGCTGTGTGAGCAGCAGGCAATGCCGCTGCTTCTCTGCTGCTCATGCACAGAGCTAATTACAGCAGTCTTACATAATGACACGGGCATGTCGACACGTATCACGGGGTATTTTTTCTCGTCCGATGTTGGTTTCAAGCGAGACGCACGCGGCATGTGTTCAAGATTATTCATCACGATCTCGCTGTTAGTTTTATCATCGCGTGGCCTCGCGAGATGTTTATAATGCACGCGCGTCATTTCTTTTTAATAAGGACAAGGGTAACTAAATTTACATTCGTTGAAACTAGCTGTTTATGACGTGATACTGAGGGTTATAAATAATGAATTCATATGGTAATTGATATGGTTAGTGTGATCTTCCGGTCCTGTGCAAATTCAAGTCTCATCATATAGTAGTGCAGAAAATATTGTGGTATATATGTATAAACATGTTGAAAGTTCAACCTCTACACTTAAGGAATTATGGCGTGGTTGTTTGGTTTAGGTGATGTTACTAGCTGCATGCATGAAATTACAATATATACGCATAAATTAAACAAATTTAGCAGCGAGTGCGCGAATGATCATTTTTCGTTAGTTCGGTATTATTTGCTCGTTTTGTCAGAAATTATAACAATAAATGTGTTAAATTGTCATTCAAGTTTCAGCACCATTCGTTGACTGCGTTACGTCTATATGGAGTAGTATAGTCGATATAAAATTCTCGCGAACCTTGTCGCGGTTGTGCTGCGATAACACGCAGTGCGGCACAGCCTTTACTATATAGGTCTCCCCCCGTAAGTTGTTAAAATGAGTTTACTAAAAGCTTTTACATCGGCAGACACGTTCCAACGATGACTTCGCGCCCGCGTAAATGCGGCGATATAGAGCAGCGAAGCATTCCTCCCGTAAAGCACGACGGCTTGTTGCCGCGGTTCATCTCGGCGTGATCACATCGTCGATATACGGCGCGCGGGGAACCTAAACTGTCAACATCGTCTCCCCAAGAGAAAACACGCATTAGCCGCCGGCGGGTATCGCTGACAGCGCCGCCTAGCGTGGCTCTACCTGATCCGGCTGGCTGGTGCACTCGCGGCAGAGACCGTTGTCGTGTGCGGCGTTGTAGGCGTAGCAGCCATCTACGGCGATCGCCTCGCTCCAGCTGATGCGCCGCAGAGTGTCCTCGTCGTACCAGCTGCAGACCTATACGAAACCGAAAGTAGCGTAGCGCGTAAACTTGCGGTGTCTAAAGGGTCACGCGTGCAAAAAAGCGCCACGCTAGACGCAGAGCGAACGCGCTGCCATAAACGCATTGGAAAAAACAACAAGCGTAACGATGTTTCAAAACAGCATCGGCCACACGTTTTGAATTATACCTGCAATAAAAGGACCTCCCAACCGCATCGGTTCAGAGTCGCTCAGTTCCAAACAATTCCACCATACAATCGACCATACAACCATGCCAGTCGACCATACAATTACCGCGAGCAAAGCTCATTCAATTCTCGCTCATAATTGGAACGACGAGAAAGATGGAAAAACGAATCGCTTGAATGGAAGAAAACCCGAGCAAAAGACGCGATGCTTACAACTCGACACGCTGTTAACGGCGTGATTATTATATGTTCGCTTAACCTTTACGGATATCCATCTTGTTGCCTGTAAGCCATTATCTTCGCGTCGTATTATGTTCACCGCTAGCAACGTGACTTATCCGCCGCGTGTCCATCAAGTCTTTGTCAATTAGTAAATGGCAGGCATCAGCTTCGGCCGCACTATATCTCACCGAGCACCGTATTCTAAGGGGAAGCTGATGACTTGTTATTCGTCTACGTGTCACCGACGGTGCATGTGCAGCCCGCGACAACGGAAACGTTTGTGAACCTGCACGTCGCGAATACATCGGCTAATTTTCATTTCCCAGCGAGGGGTAGACGTGTAGCGAGGCATAGGGTGTCTCCCTCTCACACACGCGCATAACGTCAATAGAGAAATAATGGGAATCTCGCGTCCGTTCTCGAACGCGAATTAGCAACGAAGATGCGCGGATATTAATTGGCGAGGCGCGATGCATAGATAGATATACGGTTACTCGGTGGTGGCGAGAGACTGACTAGAGTTTATGCTAGGGTTAGCTGTTCGCTAGACAAGCAGCAGCCCCCGGACGCGACCGACCCCAGGCGACTCTACATGTCAACACAAACAAACGACCGAGAACATGACAGCATGTGTCAGCGCGCAGTCAGCAATCGCGACGAACAGTATACTACACGCACGCACCCCCTTCCCCCACACACACATACACACACCCCACGCACACGCACACGCACACGCACGCACGCACGCATGCACGCACGCACAAACGCACGCACGCACGCACGCACACACATACACGCATACGCACACGCACACGCACACGCACACGCACACGCACACGCACACGCACACGCACACGCACACGCACACGCACACACACACACACACACACACACACAGCTGCGCATGCTGGTACGCGTGTCCTACGCCCCGGCGGGGTGACATCATTGCACATGTCACTCACCCTCCATCCGTCACCGCAGAGGTGACTGCTGTTGTGCACATGCCCTACCCAGCTACCGCTACATGCCGCCAAGTACTTGTGCTGCTCCAGTCCCTCCGACGTCCCGTCTGCACAGCCAGCATCTGCAAGCAGTATACGTACCAACGTTTACATGTCTAATCAACTAACTAAATAACTGAATAACTATAAATATAACTATAAATATAAACTGTAACTATAAATATAACTATAAATATAAACTATAACTATAAACTAATAAAAATGACTATAGATAAATAACTAGATAACGAACACGTTTGTTTAGTAAGAGCAACGCAAGTATTTTATTATTATGCGTCACTTCTACGATCATGTACGTGTACGTTTATTCACGTGACCAACTAAATTCACAGTAGATGTATACTTGTAGACTTGGCACTGTCGTACATCATGCACGTACAGAAGCCACGTTCACATACATACATGCTCACAGAGAGAGAGAGAGCGAGCGCGAGAGTGAGAGAGAGGGAGAGAGAGAGAGCGAGCGCGAGAGTGAGAGAGAGG
>NW_014577661.1:243258-250868 GCF_000485595.1 Priapulus caudatus | reverse complement strand
AGAGAGAGAGAGAGAGAGAGAGAGCGCGCACAAGAAAGAGAGAGAAAGAGACAGAGATAGTAAATGAGACAGCAGATGAAGGCCGTTGATAGCGCATTACTCGTGCCAGCCTCACGTCATCCTGTTATACGTCAGTAACGAAGCAGATTGGCAAGTGTGGACACTGCGGCTCACGGAACCTCATCTCATCGATTGCGATCATTAGCCGAGGTCATCAAAATTAACGGCGAGTCACGTGACTATTAGCCGACGATGACACGGATATGGAGTCACGATAACTCTTTAACCGCGTCGCCATTGTGGCTACGTGTTCGCGGCATATATTGTCCATAATACCCCGATAATCATGTGCACTTCACATATTGATGTTAATAAAATGATATAAATGTAATAATACTTTTTAAATATGAACATTATACATAACCTATAATAATGTTAGGATGCGATGCGCATGTCACCCGCTTCCGGTTACCATATAGTTACATATATACGCTGCTATCAATGGCTGCTATACTCTCAGGCACTGCTGCAGAATGCTTGCGTATTTTTTTACACAAGTCATTCGTACAGAAATTGTACGCAGCGGAACAATTAACTTTCGAGAAGTTTGCCTAGCTGCTATCAAATGGAAGAAATTTCCGTGTACGGATAGAATGTCCACTCGTCTATTGCACCTCTTTTTTTAAATATCGTGTAGGTTTACAATGAAACGACGACGACGGAGTCGATACAATGGGCGGGGATTGAGCGACTAGTGTAGTAGTACCACAGTCAGTAGTAGACTATTGGCACCACATCTCCCGTCTGCGCCCGCGAACATGCGTCGCTGCATTTGCATCGCGTGTTTTATAATAATATGAAATGTGTCGAGTTGATATATAAATAGATAATCAAAGCCACATGGTAGATATAGACGTATATATAGACTCTGCATGCTGGCTTCGCAGGAAGCAATGGGCGCAGTAAGTCGCTACGGCAACAGCCAGCGGTATCAGCTGACCAGACTTTACCCGTTAGACATATATTTCGATTACCCCGACCGGGCTAGGAAATAAGCACTTAAAGGCAAATTTGAAACAGCTTCCGGTAGAGATATGATTCGGCTGCTCGCTAAAACACGTGAGCACCTGCGCGCGTTTATTTTGGCGCGCCTAGCTTCTCGCGCGTCGCTAAACGAATTCTTGGTGCGCAAGTTTGCGCGGATTACGTCTGGGCTTCGTACGTACAGCCATGGTGTGGCAGGGTGCCTCAGTAGTCTGGCGTCGACTCCCGCACGTGTTCAATCATACTTACTAAGTAATACAGTATATCAGTAAATCAAGTATCAATATATCAGTAATACAATTTTCAGATAAACCGCCCAGCCGGCTACAAGGCAGCCCGAGTATTGCGGTTAGGTGGCATCGAGTTAGAGCATATCAGAAGTATATTAAGACTTAATTAAATAACTATAGTCATTACTACAAATATTAAATAAACATTTTATTATAGTTTTAATACTATCAATTGTTACAGAAAGGACAGACATTTCTGTCTATTATATTTCTTTTCATGTACCTATTATTATATTAGATCGTGAGTAGATAAATTTTTTTCTCGCTTTTAGTAATGGATTATTATCATTTTGAGTTTAATGATAATTATGACATGTATGTATGTACCAGAGCATGTGTCTATGCTATGTCGACTCATTGTAACACTACACGCTGATCTCAGTACTATAGTGTACTATCTCTCCTGGCTATGCTAGAACAGACTTCGGAGTTAATGTAAGATTGTTGCGATCACAACAGCTGTGCGGTTGGGGAGACCAATAATCGAGTTAGCACGGGCTGCTCAGTGAAGCTGGCTGATAATAGGGAGATGATGGGGGCAAGCGTGTAAGCGCCCGCTAGACAAGTAATCAACAGCGCACGAATCCCATCAGCAGACTCCCATATCTGTACGCATGTGCGCATGTGCGTTTACTGCGTGTATGTGCGCATGTGCGTTTACTGCGTGTATGTAGTATGTGCGCATGTGCGTTTACTGCGTGTATGTACGCATGTGCGTTTACTGCGTGTATGTACGCATGTGCGTTTACTGCGTGTATGTACCGCCTATGTGTTTCACCCCGTACGTGCGCATATGTTTGTAATGGCGGAATAAAGATTCGCGTCAAGAAAGTAAAATTAAAGCATAACTGTGTCTGTTTAGTTAAACAAGAAGTAACACATTACTATCTCACTATTATCTACACGGCGTAATGACCGTGTTAACAGTCTATTCTGTTCATCTGGCATGTAAAATTCTTACGCATGCTATCTAACTATGCTTGTATTGCATATAATATATGTATAATTGTGTACTATGCTTGTATATACCATGCTACACTTGTTTACTGCTTATTGTGTTTATCTGACGCGTGAAATTCTTACGCATGCAATCTATCTGAACGTAAGCACAAGAATACACCAGCCGCGTATAAACCCCTCAAGGTTTCTCCCTTATAGTGTGTTTATATTTCATCCCAGCATCACCCCAAGCCGCTATCGTCACGCACCCGGACAATTCCCGCTGATCGCTGTACGCCCTTGCCTCGGCGCACGTTTCGCATATGAAAACAGCACGTGTCGCCGATGTTTCGTGTTATCCGCAGAACGTATATATTCTCCAGCGGCGCGAGCAGAAGATATATTCGCACGCGAGCACGGCGGCATACTTGCCACTAGGAGACGCGCGCTTGCCGGACAGCGAGTCTCTGTACTGTCTGGCGTGGAGATGCCGGACGAGCGCGCGGACTATGGCGCGGACCCACGTATTGCATCCACGTCTGCCGCCCAGCTTCATTTAGCCCGGTTTCCTTTTCAGCGTACACGACGCTTGAGTTTCGTACGACTGGTAACCACTTATATATAATAGGCCGGCCGTGTTCGCAGGAAACCGAGTTGATGGGCGGCCAGCGATCGTTGGCATACTCGATGACACTAATCGCATGAGAGACTGGTTAGACGCTGTTGCTTGCGCCCACACACACCAGCGATGGGCACAGCGCGTATGTAGAAATGAGGGGAGGGTCACACGCATACATGAAAGAGAGAGAGAAGGGGGGGGGGAGAGAAAGTGAGAGAAGGACACACACACACACACACAGAAAGAGAAAATGAGCGAAACAGAAAGACAAACGCAGAGACCGAGTGTGTGTGTGTGTGAGAGAGAGAGAGAGAGAAAGAAAAAGAGGGAGAGAGAGAGCGAGAGAGAGAGAGAGAGAGAGAGGAGAGCGAGAGAGAGAGAGCCGAGACCGAGAGCGACGAGCGAGAGAGGAAAGAAAAGAGACGAGAGAGCGAGACAGAGAGAGAGAGAGAGAGAGAGAGAGAGAAGAGAGAGAGAGAGCAGAGAGAGGAGAGAGAGAGTAGATGAGAGAGAGAGAGGAGCGAGAGAGAGATACGGGTGACAGTTACACTGCCACATCTGCGTACGATGCCTGTAGACAGGACGTTTCACTGACGCTGTGACAAATACGACACGACGGAGATAAAAACAATCATGATAATAATTTATCAGTGCTACTATAATTCATTTCGTCATTCTCATGCACGTCTCGTTGGTTGTTAGCTGTTGCGTACGTAGTTAGCTCACTTCTTTTGTCTGTCACTCATTCGCCATCGCGTCAAGTTTCGCTAGTCGCAATAAGAAGATCGATAATGATGATGTATCTTGGAACAAGTTCGTAATAACGCAGCATATGTATATATAATTATATGTATATGTGTGTGTGTGTGGGGGGGGGGGGTGTTGTGAATATCAGATGTGAAAGACACAAGAGGATATAGAGGTAAGAGTATTTTAAGCAATTTCTACGCAAATAGAAATATTACACACAATTGACTCTCACATAGAACACAGTTTGTGCACAGATACGTCATTATCTCGAAGACAGGCATGGAAGCTGAGGGGAGGAGGACCGCTCCTGTAATACGTGTCTTTATCAACACTCAATCACGGAATGTTTACCCCGGGCTTAACTATCTAAACAAGCGAACGATAAGGCCGCATTGAGACGTAGGGGAGGGGAACACAGCTGCGGAGGCGATAACATGTAAACTACCGGCACAATGCGTACACAGGGTAGGCTAGTTTTACGTGAATACTGCCGGGCTTTGATCCGATGTTAGAGTCATCTCTGACAGTCCGGTCGTACGGTGTATACTGTAAGCAAGACTGATGCAAACATATTTCCATGAGAATCGGCGCGGAAGGCAGTAGCGGTGCAGTTAGGATAGATTGCATCCAGTGATAAAAGTTGCACGACGCATAACTCTGTGCATTTTGGTTTTGCCTCGTTTCACCCATGACGCGCCATTTCTGAATATATTAATGGCGGCACCTAATCTGTCTAAATTAAAATCGTGAAGGCGCGTTGCATTTTTACGCATTCTGAACGAGCGAAGATAGAATTTTCGACGAAGTTCCGCCTAGTCTAGATATGATTATATTTATAGTGCCGGTTATATATCACGCCATATAACCCAAACGGATACTTAACCAACTCACACTATACATCCGACTTGTAAAATATATTCCTGGTGTCTGTTTTTAGTTATTAAATCATATAATGATAAAAATATTTCGGGTTATAAAACTCATCTATGGGAGTAAAATTCCCATATTGATAAAGCCGTGGTAGCTGTGTTAGCTTAGTGGTTTAGCTTATGTAGTATTTTATGTTACTCAGAACATCGGAAGTCCGCGCTTGTTTCCCGTCGTAAGCGTGTCACCGACTGAGCTGTATATAGTAACATCTTATAACGGTATTATAATATCTAGCTCAGTGGACTGGTGACACCTGTGAGACACGTGCATGTAAGTTGTCGCATCAGCCCCCGACATTGCACGAGGGCTCCCCGCTTCCCGTACGTACACATTCTAGGATTTCGCTTGAGTAAGACAACTATAGTTATGCACGGGATAAGTGGGTGTTCCATATAGTCGCTGGACTAAACTATAGCTGGCTTGCCTGTTCTTGAGTCTTCTTCATCGCACTTGTGCACGCGTCCAGTTAATGCAAGACGAATGATTTCACGATTAAGTTCTCGTGCTCAGTCGAGAATATTCGTACATTTGCTGGAGCGTGTACTGTCATCTTGCATTTGCCATACATTCTGCCTATTGTCATCTTATAAATTACATTTGCGAGTACTTCACGACCACTGGATTTGTACTTTTCACTGTACTAAATAAACCGAATTTCATATACTTGGTTAATTAACAATTTAGTTACGTACTTCTGTTGGAATTAATTATTTCAAATGACGAAACTATGAAAATAACTGCCCGCCACCTGATCCTTAGACAACCCAACAGCGATACGAATTTTGATTCGTAATTTTAAATTCTTCGCTCATAATTTCACCGCCATACCTTTAGTCTTTTAACTAGAAGACGTTGCAACTCGCACACACAAGCCGTGTTTGTCTACCTACCTGGGTGCTTGGCTTTGTAGCGGAAGCGTGCTGCGTGCACGTTAACCGACGAGCAGACGAGAATCAGCGTCACGGCGCAGAACGAAGCGAGACCAAACTTAAACCGCATCGTCTTTCTTTCCCGTCTTCTCTTTCGCAGCCTCTGTCCTTCGTTCTATATGACCGCCGGTGTCGCAGCGTGGATGGATGCGTGTCGGGAAAAGTCTCCCGTACTGGGTGAACGAAAATGATTGCGTTAATACACACGTGTAAGCTATATGTCACTGAACAAGCGAGTGAAAAAAATACACACGAGCGTTATAAGAAAATGCAAAATGCACATGAAAAATCCCACTACACAGCCGTGTAACAATAGTAATATTACTAAAATAATTAATTAATTAATTAATACTAGAGACTTAATTGCTGCTCATGGAAATTTGTGAACGATTATTATTATTTACTTATTTCTCTTTTTATTTATTTATTTATTTATTTATTCAGGTTATATATATATATATATATATATATATACATAATTAATTATTTAGTTGTAAAACTGTCATTTCCACGCGACGAATTTTATCAGTTATTTAAAAATAGAACATGTATACTGCAATAGTTTGTGCGATTCTGGGATCACCGCACACTTGGACCTGGCGACAGAGTTAATACGGAATCTGAGTGCGAGCAGTCGAAACGAATTATTAAAAATAATTAGGGTAAGCGATTCATTGCTGTTCACTGCCATCGACAATAGCAAATTCGCGTGCGATATTGTGCTCAGATGTGATTCTCACAAAGCACTTACGGCTGCGCTGCGCTCTTAATCATTGAAACTTCCTTT
Source organism: Priapulus caudatus (assembly GCF_000485595.1). Lineage (NCBI taxonomy): Eukaryota > Metazoa > Priapulida > Priapulimorpha > Priapulimorphida > Priapulidae > Priapulus > Priapulus caudatus. Next base: position 244,580 of record NW_014577661.1, on the reverse strand, counting down.
CAGGTACGAAATCGAGCATACATTATTTAGCAGCCGTGGTTTGCGTTCTAAATGCGTGCATGTAAATCAGGCACCGTATTAGAATAACCCAAGTGAGCTCAGATAATAAAAACCAAAACCTGTGATTAGGGAAAGACAAATATGAAACGACGAAAATTAAATGAAATTACGCACAAAAATAAAAAAAGGGAAAAGGAGTAAAACGTAGCAACATTACGTAATAATCGGGGAAGTTAGTCATGAACAGATCTGTGATTTGCTATGAGGAATTGTTGTATAAAATGACAAGAATTAGTTAATTAAATAGAAACAAAATATAGCATCTCTAAATTCTTCGACTTAATTTCATTCGCATCTAAGTTTCAATAAAATTTTTAGTTATCTAATCTATCAATTCTAAGTTATCAAATAAAATTTAGCAATAGTTTCATTCTTCGTTATAATACGATTATAGATACGTTGCACCAAGAGTATAAAGAAGGAGAGCGTACAACGGTGAAATGGTGAAACCATGTTGCAGTATTAGTCGAATTAATAAACTTTCCCCGTTTTATTTTGACGATTCTTTGCAGTATTATTGATCAGCTGTCCTACCTTGTTAATGTAAAACAAACCGCATGTCCCTACGATGCCCCTACGCTGAGATAATAAGCGGTGAAAATCTGGTATATTCGCCGAAAACCGACTCGAGATCAGTGTTTACTGCGACTGTCTCTCGCTTTGAGATAACTTCGGGAAACCTTAACTTCGGATAACAGATTTTCACCGCTCATTATCTCAGCGTAGGGGACATCGTAGCGACAAGCGGTTTGTTTTATATTAACAAGGTAGGACAGCTGATCAATAATACTTCAAAGAATCGTCAAAATAAAACGGGGAAAGTTTATTAATTCGACTAATACTGCAACATGGTTTCAGCATTTCACCGTTGTACGCTCTCCTTCTTTATACGCTCTTGGTTGCACGTTACCACAGCGAAAAATGCCAAAGACGAATTTATCATCCCCAACGCTCGCGTAAAATTCTCAAATACATCGTAATGCGTTTGCATGACGATGCCATGACACATCAATGTTAGATAGTTGTTTGTCGCTTAAAAGTGCTTTGAGTGGATGATGTCGTTAAATGATGCTTTTTTAATAATACATGCTTGTTTATTTAACGATTTCGTATGAATTATCTACTTTCACGATGCTTCAATTAAATGGGAAAGTGAACGCGTATATTCCACGAAGATACAGCAAAACGTACGGACCAAAATCGGCCATGCATATCGAAAGCTTTTGCTGTGCTCGAACCATTTTATTGCTTCATTCAATTTT
>NW_014577661.1:233258-240758 GCF_000485595.1 Priapulus caudatus | reverse complement strand
GATGGGTCCGCTTGCGATGCACAGCCCGGCTGTCGGCTGCATGGCGCTTTCCGTGGGGCCTGCCGCCCGCTCGTCTGCTTCACGGCGCCTTACGTCTGATAAAGGTGCAGGCTTACCACGTCGCGCAAATTTAGCACAAAGTATAACAGCTTGGCGCATTATTCGCACGTTACGGAGACGCGTTTTCGAGATGGAACAGTCTGTCAAAGAAGGTGTACAAAAGTGGCGATACTTACATCGTGACTGTCCATTTTGGTTATTATACCTTTAAAATATTCTATGAACGAAATGGTACCGTTAATTACATCAGGAGATGAATTAATAATAGATTATTATTATAGATAATAGATTATTAGATAATATATCTGTTATTATTCACTCTTGATTACATGTTATCGCAGCGGAGGAACGTGTTTCAGGATGGCGCACATAACAGTCTGTAAGCTTCAGCGTAAGGGCAGACAGACGGGAGGGCTCACGCAACATGCGCACGCCTAATTAAATATAATTGTCTCCTATTAAACAATAGTAGTAATAATAATTGAAAGTTAAAAAAAAACACTTAGTAAATACGAGAAGTGCGCGGAGCGATGCATTGTTTCAGAAGGGCATACAGTACTAATATATATATTCTTAATACTATGGTGTAATAACGTTAGAAGAACCTTGGAGTAATCATTCTGACTGATTACTCCAAGGAAGAATATAGGAAACATCCTAAATATTATGCCCGGCTGGTTGTTTCTTATCGCTACGCAGGCGAAGCCGAGTTGTGGTCCTTATTGACGAACATGTCCCGCGATGACTAAATAGCGTAGAGACACTTCTATAAGCGGGTAGTGACGAAATACTCGATCGCCACGAGATCTCGTCCCTGAGAGTGTCGCGAACTATGTTTGCTTACCGTGCAAAACACACAGCGCGGAATATACGACGGCTGCAGAGCTTTCCAACGATACGCGCTGTTCTGACAACAGTACAAATTGTTCATCTCGAAGGTGTAAAATAGGTGAGAAAATTCGTGTCTTGCCTCTATCATTATGCTATATATCTTTTCACGCTGGACTTTACGGGACAGGTAGATGCATACAGGCATAAATAGACGTTGCAAAGTGACAGCCTGTGTGGCAGGGCCTGCGGTCGTAGAAACTTTTTCGAAAACGACTTAAAATTCCGCGAACGTGTGTGCGCAAGTAGAACGTTTGCCTCCTTCATATGGAAATGAACGGTCTGTCATTCGATGGCCGAGCAACAAGCCAGGTTGTCAAGACACGAAGTGATTTTGTCAGTGGCATTCATACCGCGAGAATTTCTCGGACAGGATATCGAATAATATTAGTGCAGTAAATCGTAAATTCTCATCACTGCTTAAAAAAAAACCGTTTGAAGAGAATGCTTCCATTGGAAACAACTACAAACTCTGATGAACCGCGATAATGAAATATTCATAGACGACTCGGGCCACAGTGTTTCTTAGGTTTACACCTATCATTATTATTCGCTGTGAACTTGTCGTAATAAATAGATAAACTGGTATTAAATATACATAAACGCATTTATAATTATAGTAAAACAAACTCATGTTGTCGGCATCTATAAACAAACACACAAAAATCATCATAAATAAATTACTACATACGCATTCGCCGCGCACACGCGCCCAAATTACACGAGCGCGCACAAGGAGGCGCATACACACATACGAACGCACGTACTTACCCACAAACTCGTGCACGCACGCACATACCCGCACCAACGCACACACGCACGGACACATCGTACATTCTTAATTCAATCCAAGTATAGTCGGACGCGACTGAAAGCGGTACTTACTATATTGCTTGAAATCGTTGATCTCACAATTAAATATTTCTGAATATCCTTCTATTATATATGTATACACACACACATACGCACGAGATTGCACGCACTGGCCGTGAATTGTATTCCCTCTCGACGGCGGATAATGTTTGTCTGTCGCAGGCAATCGCTTAGCTCCGTTATAATTGCAGCCAGGGCCGAGCCTGGGTCGAGCCTAGCTGGAACTCTTTTCTCGTCTGCTGTTTACGAGAGAGTCGAAAACAAAAGCCAACGCGTCGTGAGAACGCTACAGCGAGATCTCACCTTTCTATCGCGTATCCACGTATTATTGTCTATAGTCTATCACGCGATGATGGAATCGACGATGGAATCCAGCAGGAACTATTCTCGGAACGGCCGAACTACGGCAGCGCGTAACGGCTATAATGCAACGACGTCGGCGTCGGCAACACGAGAGGAGCTACAGCATATCAGAACGCCGTGGAAAATAATTAATGCCACCGCGAGGAAAGCTGAAGCTTACGGCTGAGGCAGCGACAATATCTCAGCGTGGTTGATTACAATCGACATCGCCGGCATCAAAGCCAGCTCAGTAGCACAAAGTCAGACGCAATCGCTAAGCCGATGTCGGACAACGGACCGCCACAAAGCCGAGCACGGAAAACATGAAACTGAGCCCGACCGTATGTCACTTCTGTAATCACATCTTACACAACGGCCGTACTATATTTATACGCGCTAGCTATGTTGTCTCCTCTCAGCGCGTTCGCTCGTATATCACAACACACACACACACACACTGGCGAAACCCGTGCGTAACTCTGGTCGACTCGTGCACATGTGTGTGTGCGAGAGAGAGAGAGAGAGAGAGAGAGAGAGAGAGAGAGAGAGAGCGCGAGAGAGATAGAGCAAGCTGACATCACAGCGACAAAAGCGCTGCACGCTGCCCGCCTCCCTTTTACTCCCTTTCTATTTGCGGCTGCCGCACATGAGCGGTGGTAGCAGGCAGGCAGGCAGGCAGGCGCAGGCAGGCAGTGCAACCTCACCTCATCTAACGTCCGGGCCGCAACCGATGCCTCGCAGCTAGAAGACAAATGAAGCGTGTCTCGCGCACACAGATCCCGACGCCTTTCCCCAAAACCGCCTCGCGGGACAATTATTCCTAAGCGCTTGCTATGTATGCGTGTGTGCGTGATTGCTGCTGCACGCCAGCACTACTGCTCCGTGCGGGGATGTATATACGTGCTAGTTATTCAGCCCGAAACCGATAAGGGTACCACTCCTTGAGCTAGGGCCAATGATGGCGGAAGACGCGGCCCGCGTAGACGAACCAATTTACCGACAAGATAGAAATGGGAAAAACGTGAGACGGGAACGGAGATTACGTGGAGAATCGCGCAAGCATGCAGCGCTCTGCTCAGTAGACAACGCTTCGATTGGCAGGCATGCAGTAATATCGCTGTAGCATTTCAGAGAGTGGGAAAATATAATGCAAGATTATATGTAAAAAAGAACAACGTTATTGAGCGAGAATATGTTTATAAGAATGTGAATATGAGGAACATTTTATTTACGTTATTCTACCACCCTCTGTCTCGTATGAGCTTGAAATTCCCGGATAGTGGTTAATGTTGCGTAGCCTTTGCATGCCAGCACGCGGGATGTGCTGAGATATGCAGAGAGAGAGAGAGCGAGTGAGAGAGAGAGAGAGAGAGAGAGAGAGAGAGAGAGAGAGTTTGTGTCTTATCGCATCCACGTTCGTGCGTGCGTGCTCGTGTCTGTGCATGTACGTGTGTATGTGCGTGTATGTGTGTATATGTGCGTGCGGGCGCGTGTATATGCGTACGTCTATGTGCGCGTGTATCTGCGCACGTGTATGCGTGCGTTTCTGTGAACCATTGTCCATCGCTTCCGGGTATACCCCGTTTCGTTACAACTTCAACCTTGTCTTGAAATTGGAACGTAGAAATACAGAATACTGCTCGCGACGATGGCAGATTTATTGTTCAACAAGTTTGCAGCAAAAGTTGGTAGGACACGAAACACGAGCGGCAGTGCGAATACTAAAATATGGTAGCCGGACACGTGCTTAATTAACACTCACATGAATTTAAAAGATTATGAACCCTTTACGGGGGCGGGCGTGGGATATTATCGACTGTTTAATTGTTGGGTAGCTATACGCTTATTGTAACTTGTGCGCCGCTTCGTACCATGCGATACAGATAATATTCTGTGGTACATACCGTCTTTCTGCCAAATAATCTGTCTAAATGCTTAATATCTCGCTTACCCGTGTACAATCTAGTCACGTAATGCGACATCCCCCTGGTGTCGCATAGGCGTACTAAAGTAGCTGTCCACGGATATTCGCTGCTATGACACTAATTTCGCAGAAACACTAAAATACCTGAGCTTTACACAAACTTTATTGGACTTTCAAGGTCTAAAACACTAATCGAACCACCCGCAGTGCGTTGAGCTCGCAGCTGTGGCAGTGTGACTGTCACCCGCCTCTCTCTCTCTCTCTCTCTCTCTCTCTCTCTCTCTCTCTCTCTCTCTCTCTCTCTCTCTCTCTCTCTACCCATCTCTCTTTCTCTCTCTCTCCCTTTCACGTCATGCCTATCTACCTCTACTTCTCTTGTTCGCTCGTTTGCTCTCACTTTCCCCCCCTCTGTCTCTCGCGCTCTCTCTCTCTCTCTCTCTCTCTCTCTCTCTCTCTCGCGCGCGCTTTCTCTCTGCTATTACTATTCTCGTTCTCTATTCTCGTTCTGCTCTCGCGCGCCTCTGCTTCTCTCTCCTGCTCTCTCTCTCTCTCTGCTCTGCTCTTCTCTCTCTCTCTCTCCTCTCTCTCTCTCTCTCTCGTCTCTCTTCTCTGTCTTCTCTCTCTCTTCTTTTCTATCTTTCTCTCTCTCTCTCGTCTCGGCTCTCTCTTCTCTGTCTCTCTCTCTCTGCTCTCTTTCTCCTCTTTTCTTTGCTCTCTATCTCTCTGCGATGCGCTTCTCTTCTGCTCTCTCTCTCTTTTCTCTCTCTCTTTTCTTCTCTATTTCTTCTGCTCTCTATCTCTCTCTATCTGTCTCTCTCTCTCTCTTTTTCTTCTATTCTCTCGTCTCTATTCTCTCTCTCTGCTCTTCTGCTCTCTTCTCTGTATCGTTTTCTCTCGTCTCTGCTCTATCTCTCTCTCCCTCTCTCTCGTCTCTCGATGTCTCTCTCTCTCTCTCTCTCTCCTCTCTATTTCTCTCGGGTCAGTTCTCTAAAGTCTCTCGTTAATCTCTCATCTCTTCTCTCTCTCTCTCTCTCTCTCTCTATCTTTCCTCCTCTCTCTCTCTGCTCTCTCTCGTCTCTCTCTCTCTCTCTCGGCTCTCTCTTTCTCTCTGTCCTCTCTCTTCTCTTCTCTCTTATTTCTCCATGCTCTTCTATCTCTCTCTCTCTCTCTATCTCTCTCTCCTCGTCTCTCTCGTCTTTCTCTTCTCGTCTCTCTCTTTTTCTTCTATTTCTCTTCTCTCCTTTATCTCTCTTCTCACATGCTCCTCTCTCTCTCTCTCTCTTTTTTCTCTCTATTTCTCTTCTCTCTATCTCTCTTTCTCTCTCTCCTCTATTCTCTCTCTCTCTCTCTCTCTGCTCTCTCGTTCTCGTCTCGTCTTCTCTCTGCTCTCTTCTCTTCTCTGTGTCTCTCTCTCTCTTCTCTCTGCTCTCTTCTCTTTCTCTCTCTTTATCCTCTCTCTCTAACTCTCTCTCTGTGCTCTGCTCTGCTTCTTCTCTTTTTATCTCATATTTCTCTCTCTCTCTCTCTCTCTCTCTCTCTCTCTCATCTGTCTCTCTCATCTCCTCTCTCTCTCTCTCTCTCTCTTCTCCCTCCTCTCTCCATCTCTCTCTCTCTCTGCTCTCCTCTCTCTCTCTGCTCTCGCCTCTGCTCTCTTTCACTCTCTCTCTCTCTCTCTCTCTCTCTCTCTCTCTCTCTCTCTCTCTCTCTCTCTCTCTCTCTCTCTCTCTCTCTCTCTGACCTCAGGCGTGTAAGCAACCACAACGTCATCCTCTAGAGAATAAGGAGCAATAAAACAAACATGGAGGCGAGAGGGAGGAGGAGAAAGGGTGATGCTGTTTCGTAAAAATATCTGTTATTGTCCACCGTGTAAATTACTAATGCCCCTAAAGAATTCACCATTTATCCGCGTTTATGAACTTAAAGTTACACGCACATGTAAGTCAGGTCGGTTCACCAACGGGAATAACGTTAAACCCTTCAGTTGATCAGACACTTATCCGTAGCGAAATTTTGCCTGAGGTCAAGGCTGATTGCCGTAGAACCTACTCGGTGTGTTCGAACGTCATTGCTGATCAATTCTTTAGGGAGTCACGCTCAGCTGCCGTTGTCTGCATTTTCCCCACTTAGATTAGGTGGAACGCGATTAGCTAATCACGCTTAGCTGTTAGATCAAGACTTTTCTCCCTTGCAGAGACAAGCTGCCCGCTACAAAGTTCACGCGTTTACGTAGTTTAAATTATTGCTTGTCGCCTTATAAGCGCGCGTTCGTAGCTCTGCGAAGATGGGACAACTAAAGCGTAAAAGCTCACATCGGTGGTGTACAGTGAGGGCCCGCGTTAGATTATCCACGTAGGTTATGGTTCTCAAGACTTATGAAGAAACATGTATACTATTATGCACATTATACATATACAATAAGTAAATAAATACACACACACACGCACGCACGCACGCACGCACGCACGCAAGCACGCACACACACACACACACACACACACACACACATACATATATGTGTGATAGGTATTTGCGCAGTCACATTAAAAGAATTTTTTAAATGTTGACGACGTCATGTGTACAAACATGCAATTAATGTATTTTGCTCGGCGAAGCTTGCATGGGCTTTGGGAACTAAGTTCCGGTGGGAAAAATTCCGGGATTTTGATCCTAACCCTTCCTCTCATTTTTTTGTCAACGTCGCAGTGAAAAAGGTCCACGTTTCTACATAGACGACGAAGTGTGATAACTGTGCTGCTGGGAACATAGGTGCGCTGCGGGCGCTCGAAAAAGTGACGTCAACATATTACACTTTCACAGCATTGACTCTCGCGCGGGTTGCTGCGATTGTTATACAGGGGGGCTTGCATCCAAGCAGAGTATGGTGTTAATACACACGCTGCGATTAACGTCAGAGGCGTGATTCTCTTAGTGAATGCAGCCGGCGATACTCAGTGGGAGACCCTCAAGTAGACATCTCCGACTAGATTTGTCCTCACTGCGACAACAAAGCGCTTTGCTGGTTTCCACTAACCTGATTTCTGCAGTCACAATGACTGATTAGCGAGAATTGTATGGCTGGCACACCCACTGACCATTGAAGAATCATAGTTTACGCATTGGTTTATCACGATTAGAATACATCTAAGCCGCTGGTGGTTATAAAGAGCTCGTACGTAGGCCCCGTAGTGGTATTACCTACAATCGAACGGGGCTACACGAAAAGGTTTTAATCCCTATATATGTCTGGAATGTCAAACATATTTCTGTCTGTCTGTTCCTCTGTCTCTTTCTCTCTCTTTCTCTTTTCCTCTTTCGCGCGCTCTCTCTCTCTCTCTCTCTCTATATATATATATATATTATATATATATATACATATATATATATATATAGATATATATATATATATATATATA
>NW_014577661.1:227038-232941 GCF_000485595.1 Priapulus caudatus | reverse complement strand
GATAGATAGATAGATAGATAGATAGATAGATAGATAGATCGATAGATCGATAGATCGATAGATAGATAGATAGATAGATAGATAGATAGATAGATAGATAGATCGATAGATCGATAGATCGATAGATAAATCGATAGATAGATAGATAGATAGATAGATAGATGAATGGATGGATGGATGGATAGATGGATAAATGCATGCATGCATGCATGCATGGAGAGATGGATGGATGGATAGATGGATGGATGGATGGATGGATGGATGGATGGATGGATGAATGGATGGATAGACAGACAGACAGACAGACAGACAGACAGATAGATAGATAGATAGATAGATAGATAGATAGATAGATAGATAGATAGATAGATAGATAGATAGATAGATAGATAGATAGATAGATAGATAGATAGATAGATAGATAGATCGATAGACAGACAGACAGAGAGATAGATAGATAGATAGATAGATAGATAGATAGATAGATAGATAGATAGATAGATAGATAGATAGATAGATAGATAGATAGATAGATAGATAGATAGATAGATAGATAGATAGATAGATAGATAGATAGATAGATAGATAGATAGATAGATAGATAGATAGATAGATAGATAGATAGATAGATAGATAGATAGATAGATAGATAGATAGATAGATAGATAGATAGATAAATAGATTGATTGATTGATATCTATTACGGTGACGCATTTACGAGTGTGATCATCGTTTAGTTTATAGGCATTTAACATCTGTATCATGCGAGCTAATACGCGGTAGTAGCCGCAAGTCAGTGAACATATTACTGCTTTTTAACTCTTTATTCTGCAGGTAACCCGTGACTGACTGCCTTCACGCACATTTTCACGCCCAGCGGTCTTAACAACCCAGCTTGGTTACACACAACATCAGCGGTATTTCAATGACAATGACGTCATACGGATTGCGTCGAGTCTATATAAGTGGACGTTATTGTGATTATGATGTAGAGTTATCGTCGTACCTGCAAACGCTACTGAATAGGCCACTGGCTATATAACGCGCTAGAAGAACATAAAATTTTAATTGATTGACGCGCCTTGTCGGTACAATGCAGTTGTCATGACGACACAATACAAGCAACAACTATTGGCGATACACAGCCCGCTATATATCGGGAGAGAGTAAGAAAATGTAGTTGCGAACCACAATAACGTTACGGCCAAAAACCACAATTACGAGTGCACTGTTGTCGCTTATCGGTGATGGGATTATACCGCGTACACGAGATCCACCGATGGTTAACCCACCGATATCCGAGAAATTTGCTATTGCATAATTTTCAACACGAGGAAAGAATTTAAAAGGCATAAAATTAATTCGAATGCAATTAATAACAATAAATAAATATCGTTGCAGGTATATGCGCATGTATGTTCTTGTTTCGCGCCAATTTACCTTTTCATTAAAAGTTCAAGAACAAGTTGGTTACAATTTTGTTAAAATAGGTAAGAATCTTTTATTGGTAAACTTCTAGCCTTATATCGTCAAGTAGTTTTTTGCCATATATGGGGTGCCAATGACAACGAATGCACGCAAGCGCGTACACATACAGACACATACGCACGCACGCATGCGCGTAAACATACAGGCACACATGCACGCACGCGCATGCACAACTTCTTCTAAATACGTCTACACATAAAATTGGTATGATTTAACGTAAAACACCGGATTGAAACGTGGCGGGAACCACGATTATAAGCTATACTACTTGACTACTCGCTCGTGCTAACATTGTTGTTGGTTCTTGTAGGAGTTTTTTGCACCGTTTACCAAAAGCCTGGCCTGAGACTGAGGTGGAGCGTTAAAATTGGCACCTTAAACCGGTTTACCCGAGCCATGTAAAATCGATCTGAGATCGGTTCCAGAGAGTCCTGTATTTAAAATGGGAAAAGGCATGTCAGTTCTTACAGTTAAAAAGACGAGGCTGCATTAACAATCACAAAAACAACAATAATGACAGCAACAGGAGCAGCCGCAGCAGCAGCAGCAGCAGCAGCATCAACAACAACATTATCATCATTATCACCATCATCATCACCATCATCATCGCCATCAACCGTAACGAAAATGAAGAGATTTTTTTGGATAGGCTCACCTCTATATCGCCGCATCAACCACTACAAGAAGAACGCGGACTGTCGGGAATGGGAATTAAGCGCGTGCGTGCGTTTGTTTGTCTTTGTGCGCGAGGCTTTATGTGGGTCTACATCATGGTATATTAAAGTGTTTATTCGTTTTCGTTATGCAAGTTTGGACTTGTTTACAAATTATTTTATACCGCCATCCATCAAAGCAACTTTACAGTACTGACTGATACGCGACAGCAAGGGACGACTGTATCCTTACCCACCGCATACATAATTTCAACACCCCGTCAACTATAGTTGATGAGCTATTGATAATTTACACAGCAATATAGAAAACTCTAAGCCTTTCGCCGCGAAATGGGGTGGAAACCGCGTGAGATTCGCAGCAGCAGATTATATAGTCCGGTCAGTTAAAGCTTATATGGTTCGCTTGGCCTTCAGAATAGGAATGCCTCGCCCGGCAGGGGGTCGGGCGGTGATTGTCTGAGCTCCGGGACAGTGGCAGGCGTCATCAATAACCCTAATAAAGGCTGCACCACCCGCACTCTCGGCCTGGATGCAGCGAACTATACGCATCATCTGTTGTTATTGACCTCGAAAACTAATATATGAAAGTGCATAGCGGCCATGATTCCGAACGTAACCGAATTACGGGCAGTAATCTGTCCATCTGTTATTACAAAACTTCAGTCTTACACAAAGACGGGGTTATAGATTGGGAAAGAGTGAGAGATCAAACGAGAGAGAAAAGCGCGAGAACCAGAGAGGATAGTAAGTCAGCAGGATAGATAGACAGACAGGCAAACAAACAGACAGACAGACAGACAGACAGACAGACAGACAGACAGGCAGACAGACAGACAGACAGACAGACAGACAGACAGACGGACGGACGGGCGAACGTACGAACGGACGGACGAACGCACGAACGAACGAACGGACGCGTACACGCGCACCCAAAGAACTAGGCGGACATAAAATCAGGAGTGCATTGGAGGCGAGACAAGTAAAAGTCGAAGAGACGCAGGATTACTAAAGGAATAAAGCGCTCAAGGAGAACATAATTGGTCGGAATTCCACCCTCGTTGCCACTAAACTCGAACGCTCGTTATACGCAGCAATTCGCTCAGCGGGAGCACCTAGAACGCCTATCCCTCCCTGCATGTACACTTCGGCCGAGGGCAACGCTGACGACAGCATCAAACGTACCGGGTTGACAGCCGCCACACATCCGGACAGCACGCTAGCACGCTCACACACAGCAAAGACCAGCTCGCCGATACTTTGTTTCTGCACCCGTAATCTAAATGCGATTAGCCTCGGCGTAGTTGACTTCAATACACCGCGAATCCAACGTCTCGGCAGGGGGAATAATAGAGATGACAATGGCAGCCGTGATTGCCGGCACTACATCCTTAATCAATTAGCTTGCCTAATTCTAGCTGTTTATGACGTGGCAAGCACACTTCGCTACAATTGCCATGCCTATGGTTATATATATATATCTCAGGTGGCGATCATCAGCATTATGATATCGATGGTAGATGTATATCACCAAGAGCATATAAAGAAGGAGAGCGTACAACGGTAAATTGCTGAAAACATGTTGCAGTATTAGTCGAATTAATAAACTTTCCCCGTTTTATTTGGACGATTCGTTGCAGTATTATTGATCACCTGTCCTACCTTGTTCATATAAAACAAACCGCATGTCCCTATGATGGTCCTACGCTGAGATAATAAGCGGTGAAAATCTGGTATTTTCGCCGAAAGCTGACTCGAGATCAGTCAGTTACTGCGACTGTCTCTCGAAGTGTTATAACTTCGGTAAACCTCGCGTGTTTCCGTCAATGATTGACAAATGGAATGAATGACGTCTGTTATTGATTGCCATAGTGATGACCCTCACCTGTGCCCACCTCACGCCCACCTCACGCTGGATGTATACGGGTGTGTCTAAATTCAGGCCGATACAGGAGATAATTTGCATATTTTATCACGTGGTTTGTGTTATAACCAATCAGATGTAATCGCGTGTTAGTGACGTCACTTCCAGCTGTGACGAAGATGGTGAAGGAGGAGGAAGGGGAGAAGGGAGAAGGTGGTGGAGAAGGAGGAGGGGATAAGTTGGTGAAGAAGGAGGAAGGGGAGAAGGGAGAAGGTGGTGGAGAAAGAGGAGGGGAGAAGCTGGTGGAGAAGGAGGAGGGGAGAAGGGGAGAAGGGAGAAGGTGGTGGAGGAGGGGGAGAAGCTAGTGGAGAAGGAGGGGAGAAGCTGGTAGAGAAGGAGGAAGGAGGGAAGGGAAAATTTGGTGGAGAATGAAGAAGGGAAGAAGGGAGAAGCTGGTGGAGAAGGAGGAGGTGGTGGAGAAGGTGGTGGTGAAAGTGGTGGAGAATGGAGAAGGTGGTGCCAGGGAGAAGGGCACCTCCCTGCCACCTTCTCCACCACCTCCTCCTTCTCCACTACCTCCTCCACAAGCTTCTCCTCTCCTCCTTCTCCACCAGCTTCTCCCCCTCCTCCACCACCTTCTCCCTGCTCCCCCTCCTCCACCACCTTCTCCCTTCTCCCCCTCCTCCTTCTCCACCAGCTTCTCCCCTCCTTCTCCACCGCGATCACATCTGATTGGTTATACAGATGCATGTGATCATGCATTTTCATGTGATCATGCATGGTCATGCCTACCTATATCTACATGCCTACCTAACTACCTGCCTAAACGTATACACGCACACATGCACGCACGCACGCACGCGATCACACAAATGCCTGCGAATGTAATATAAGTAAACGGCTTCTGCATTAATATTCATAAAAAAGTCCTTCTTGATTGTGCTTTGGATTTTGATTCTTTCACTGAATTATTCAATGTTGCGATGGGATATGTACCTGTTATCGCTTGCTGACTTGACAACAGCTATATCATGATCAATTATATATATAGGCCTTTATATAATATAAACATGGTGGTGTACTGTTTCTATTGACTAGCTGGTCCTTTTGCTTACATTGAAATTGCGATTGCTTGCCTATCAGGCTCGAGTCGCCGTGAGCGTTAGACATGCTTCTTAACGCTCCACTCTCACGCGTGTACGTGATACTGCTCTTACTTGGGCTGAGCGATGCTTATGCGACTGTGACACGGTTCACGCTGCTGTACAAGAACGCTGTATCGCAGACGGCTGCGGTGGTCGGCAGCAGCAGTGTGAGGGCCGTCACGCAGTGCGCGAGGCGGTGCGACAACAACTACGACTGCGGCAGCTTCAACGTCGACGACTCGCCGCAGCCAGATGGACAGCGAACCTGCGAGCTCCGTGAGAGAACGCCTTACTCACGCTCAACCGCAGCAGAAGGAGTTGCCGAATACAAAAAGGGTATAGCCGCGTCCACCACGACCGCACGCACGCACGCAAACGCACACGCGCACACACGCACGCAGCCAATGGTAAACATACACGCGCACGCACGCAAACATAAGCGCACGCACGCACGTACGTACGCACGCACACACGCACGCAATCATAGAGAGAAGGTTACTCAGTGTCATACCGAAGAATATATATATATATATATATATTCTTCGGTATGACACTGAGTAACCTTCTCTCTATGATTGCGTGCGTATTAACTCCGTATATATATATCAGGAGTTAATGCAGACAAACTTGTTTTCAAGTTGTTTTCAAGTTGTCAACAAGAAAATTTGTCTTCATTAACTCCTGATATAATTATATATATAATATATAATAGAGAGCGAGAGAGAGAAAGAAAGA
>NW_014577661.1:225711-227028 GCF_000485595.1 Priapulus caudatus | reverse complement strand
AGAATCAATTTCGTGCAAAGGGGTGGAAGCAATATAAAATATTGGCGAAATGGGAAACTGGCGAAGTGGGAAAATATCAAAATGGGAAAATGGCGAAATGGGATATTGGCGAAATGGGAAACTGGCGAAGTGGGAAAATGGCGAAATGGCGAAATGGGAAATTGGCGAAATGGGAAAATGGCGAAGTGGGAAAATGGCGAAATGGGAAAATGGCGAAATGGGAAAATGGCGAAATGGGAAAATGGCGAAGTGGGAAAATGGCGAAATGGGAAACTGGCGAAATGGTTAATGGCGAAATGGCAAATGGCGAAGTGGGAAAATGGCGAAATGGAAAGACACCGCACAAATGGCGCGCGCGTTTAGCTCAGCGCCGTTGGCGCGCGCCGAATGCGCACCGTGTGCGGGGGTCTTTACAGTCGTGTATCTAGCCATAGCCGAGTAGCTCTTCGCTCCCGTTATAGGACTATATACGAACAGCGATATGATGGAAAACGGCAGTGAATCTTTGCAAAACAGCAGGCGCTGACTCGTGCCCGCTCACTTTAGTGTCCCCGCTATTTAAATCCGACATGGCGACGTAGAAATGTTTTTGATTCGTTTGCGATTGATAAACGGCTTATCGAGCAAAATTACGGCGAGTTGAGTTTGATTTTAGCGACATCGGCTAAACTCAGGACGATTATGTCGTTGGCTACCGGATTTTTTCTGTTGTATCATGGACTCATAAATCAACAGATCAACTTGATAAATCAACAGACCATGCCGCAGGGACTCACTGCTGCCGTTTCCCCCTCGTTGTTGTTCATATATCTCTGTAGCGGCAGCTAGCCGATGAATGTTCGTTTTGCAGAACAATGGTGGGAAAGCCGGATCCGAGTGGCAAGTGTTAAACGGAAAAGCGCATCTAATAAGCTCCGGCTTCAACGCATTGTGGGTCATCAACCTTAAAGGTCTTCTAGTCTTTTATCGACATGGTATATATATTAATTTTTCATCTCTAATGATACACGATATATATTATGAGATGAAGGTTATAACGCTTGTGTATTTTTGGGTAAGTTAATTCTGTACAAATGCTTCAGTTTTTGAAGACGAAACGTGGTTTTCTCGTGGCACGGTTCGTCTGCGTTATGGCATAACATATATAATGGCTCATAACATATATATGCGAATCATTGCAGGCATATCTGATGCGAACCCGATAGGAACTTCCTGGACCTACGTAGGCGGTTCCCTCATTTGGATCAGTGTCAATTCCGTCAACAACGAGCTGTGGGGCTTAACCGATCGTCAGGAAGTTGTCCTCCGTCTGGGTAT
>NW_014577661.1:214065-225686 GCF_000485595.1 Priapulus caudatus | reverse complement strand
GTATGTTACGTACACTGCATTGATAACGAACGTTTGTTAATCACAGATGCATTCTGGAAACAGATACCTGGCATTTCCCTCCGTGATGTCAGCATAGGACAAGCCGGGGTCTGGGGATGCACAGATAATGGTACGATCTGGTACAGAACTAATACACGTGTAAGTTGTAAATTAAGATTCCGTATAAAATAAAAAATATTAATATATCACATGATATCAATGTGACATAATATAATATAATATAATATAATATAATATAATATAATATAATGTAGCGTTGGCGTCGACGTGTAAAATTTTTGTAATGTGGAAATAGTATAAATCATGCAGCAAAGTTCTCTGAAAGTTTGAATTGGTTTATTTTGACTGACCTAGCAACAATCAGCTACCTAGCAGAACAAGATGACGTCACCTAGCACAAACTGCGTGGTTAGGCGAGCCGGTCAATTACACTCGATGTTTAGTGCCGCGTAACAGTAACAATAACGGCTAAACATGGTGGAGAACACGACAAACTATTCACCACGCAGCTAACCTGCCACTAGTTGAATAACTGTTCTATATCTATATTTCTTTAATGAAACACGGAACACGGTCTCGGTTTGGCAGTAGAACTGAAAAAAAGCCCTTTTTCGGCTTCCTTGGATTATCGCCCGACGCTGACAGCGTCGCTACGGTCTTGTATGCGCCAGCCGCGTAGAGGCTAGCTCTACCCTAGATACGATTATAAATGTGTACAATTATAATTATTGTTATAATTATATTATGTTACAATTATAATCATGTATCCCAATAATAATTTAACCCCACTCTGCTGGGTACCCGCACGCGGTGCGCATTCGGCGCGCGTAATGCGCACCGTGTGCGGGCTGGCGTGCTCCGAATGCGCGCGCAAAATATCGATCGTGTTTGATTTTTCTGGCTCGATGCCGAATGCGCACCGTGTGCGGGCTGGTTTACGTGCGCAAATGGTTTATTCCCATTTCGCCATTTTCCCACTTCGCCATTAAAAATTCCCACTTCGCCATTTGCCATTTCGCCAGTTTCCCGTTTCGCCATTTTCCCATTCCGCCATTTCGTCCTATCTCCCCGACCACCCCCTTGTTTAAGGTGGGTTAAAAGTAGGCCTCTGTAATTAATACATTTTAACGAATCTTTAGATATGGAGTCAATTATTTATTTGAAGAACAAGAAGGCGAAATCGTACATATCAAAACATATGGATCATGTACAGGCACCCTAACCCTAACCCTAACCCTAACCATAACGACCTAGAAATGACTCTTTTTTAAGAATGGAAGGATCAATTTCTTGCAGGGGGTAGAAGCAACATATAATATTGGCGAAATGGGAAACTGGCGAAGTGGGAAAATGGCGAAATGGCGAAATGGGAAATTGGCGAAATGGGAAAATGGCGAAGTGGGAAAATGGCGAAATGGGAAACTGGCGAAATGGTTAATGGCGAAATGGCAAATGGCGAAGTGGGAAAATGGCGAAATGGAAAGACACCGCACAAATGGCGCGCGCGTTTAGCTCAGCGCCGTTGGCGCGCGCCGAATGCGCACCGTGTGCGGGGGTCTTTACAGTCGTGTATCTAGCCATAGCCGAGTAGCTCTTCGCTCCCGTTATAGGACTATATACGAACAGCGATATGATGGAAAACGGCAGTGAATCTTTGCAAAACAGCAGGCGCTGACTCGTGCCCGCTCACTTTAGTGTCCCCGCTATTTAAATCCGACATGGCGACGTAGAAATGTTTTTGATTCGTTTGCGATTGATAAACGGCTTATCGAGCAAAATTACGGCGAGTTGAGTTTGATTTTAGCGACATCGGCTAAACTCAGGACGATTATGTCGTTGGCTACCGGATTTTTTCTGTTGTATCACGGACTCATAAATCAACAGATCAACTTGATAAATCAACAGACCATGCCGCAGGGACTCACTGCTGTCGTTTCCCCCTCGTTGTTGTTCATATATCTCTGTAGCGGCAGCTAGCCGATGAATGTTCGTTTTGCAGAACAATGGTGGGAAAGCCGGATCCGAGTGGCAAGTGTTAAACGGACAAGCGCATCTAATAAGCTCCGGCTTCAACGCATTGTGGGTCATCAACCTTAAAGGTTTTCTAGTCTTTTATCTACATGGTATATATATTAATTTTTCATCTCTAATGATACACGATGTATATTATGAGATGAAGGTTATAACGCTTGTGTATTTTTTGGGTAAGTTAATTCTGTACAAATGCTTCAGTTTTTGAAGACGAAACGTGATTTTCTTGTGGCACGGTTCGTCTGCGTTATGGCATAACATATATAATAGCTCATAACATATATATGCGGATCATTGCAGGCATATCTGATGCGAACCCGATAGGAACTGGTTCCTGGCCCTATGTAGGCGGTCCCCTCATTTGGATCCGTGTCAATTCCGTCAACAACGAGCTGTGGGGCTTAACCGATCGTCAGGAAGTTGTCCGCCGTCTGGGTATATCCGCGACCGATCACGTCGGTGTGGGCTGGTCAGGCGTAATACAAGAGGCGATCAAGGTGGTGTCCGTTGGTCAGGCAGGAGTCTGGACAGTAAATAGTACGAACGTTGTCTTTTACAGAATCGGCACCGGCAACGGAATCGGAGGTGAAGGTACGTGATTAAGTTCGAGTTTATGCACGCTACAAACAGAAAGTGACCTCGTGGTAATTAGTTGTTTTTAATTAGTGTTAATTAATGATGAGTTATTTATAAGTGTAGATTGGGCGATATATTGTATTGGTATGTAAATATCGGACGTTACGTCGTTGTGTGTGTAGATCTGTGTGTAACGCGTAGTGTGTAATATGATATGTGTGCCGTGTGTGTAGATCTCGAGTCAAACACGGAAAAGAAAAAAGGCAAGTATACCGCGATATAAGCAGCGTCAATGGTTGCCGACGCGGTGGCGCCGGCGGCGGTGGATGGTGTCTGTCACTGCTTTCCCCGCTCGTGCGCGGCGGGTTGGGAAACCCCCCGATGAGTCATCGATCCTTACACGCAGGGCATTCGTTATTATAACAGATGTTCATATTTAGTTGACTGGCTAATAATAGTGTTCGATGGGTGTATTGTTCGATGAGTATATTTCCGCACAGGTACTGGCTGGGAACTGGTGGATGGCTCACTGAAGCAGGTTTCCTCTGGTGATGGTGTCGTGTGGGGCGTGGATGAAAACAACAATATATTCAAACGCACCGGTATTTGCACCTAGTGATTTACGCTCTCGCATAATTCTTGTAGGCCCTAGTAGTTCTTACTTCTATAATTCTTTCGAACAATATTCCGACTTCAAATAGATTTGTAATACAATGATAAATTCAGTAACTAGTATATCATTTTCCAGTTCGTTTATAAATGAACTATTTTGTCACCACCAGGTATAAATGATACAAATCCGACTGGAACAGAGTGGCAGCCTATTTCCGGTACACTCAGCAAAGTGAGCGTGAGTTCAGCGTCGAACTTCGTGTGGGGACTGGACGGTGACAGTGTATATCAACGCATGTTCTAACATGTACAAATACCTTCAAATTGTATTGTTCGTAGTCGTTGCCCTTCAAATATTCTTGGTACGTGCTTAGCACGTATGAATACATTTAAAATAGAATAACAACGGTAGTTATAGCTGTATATATACAATGCTGGCTATTGGTCAGAGAGCTATAGCCTGGTCTGCAGCTTAAAAACAACTTAAAAAAAATAATGTATCTATATGTACGAAACAGAGTCGATATTAGTGACACGATATAAAAATCATGGAACCTTCTTCAAAGTCAGTTCTTGGCGAGGCTATACATTTCACATCGAAGTTCTAAACGTGGTATAATACTTTTAACATATTTTATTAGACGTGTGCATATTAGTAGCGCGTCGTCTTGGCAGGTGTGAATAGATAGATCGTTCCCGTCGATGTTTACCTGTTCATATAGATATTTGAAAAGTCAATCAGTGCTTTGTGTCAGAGTAAATGATGTCTGTAAGTAGCAGTTAAATATGAACTTATCCTCGGACGTGGTGCTGGTTCATGGGTATCATCGGCCTGGAAACCAGCCGACATTATATGATGTATATGCACAGATAAAAACTCCGTGGCCGTGAGAACTTTGCTGTAAAGATTTACTCGTATTACATGTTATACAGGACTATATAATATCATCGCTTATAGTAGATCGTATCGTCTCAATGTTTTGATTATATATATTTATAATATTATGATATTATAATATATTATTATATATAATATTATATTATATGTATAATATACATAATATATATTATATATGATATAAAACAATAGTCAAGGTATAGAATTAAGGGTTTTTTAAAGTTTAATTGATCGAGCTTTCGAGATACATCTCTTCATTCAGGTCAGCAGACATTGAATCGCATCAAATGAATCAAAAAGCAATCAATGCGTTATAGTCTAATCAAAAATGAATGATTCACACAATTCGCGTGTTGCCATGAAGATCTTTTGGTTAAATAATGGTCAAGCAACCGGAAAACCATAGTAAACTTCTGGTAGTATGACGCGAGTCAGCGCCACTTATGGCGCTACACAGCGGGATACCGGAAAAGCTAACTGCAACTGGCCATCACTTCGGAGTGGGTCGGAGCGAACTAATGTTTCGTCGGTGTTCAGCGAAATACCTAAGATTTTCACCGCCGCTCATTTATCTCAGCGTATGGTCATCGTAGGACATTGCGGTTTGTTTTTATATTGAAAATGAAGGACAGCTTGATCAATAAACTGGCAAAAAAACCAGGGAACAGTGTATTAATTCGACTTAATACTTGTAACACTGGTTGCAGCATTTTTACCGTTGTACTGCTCTCCTTCTTTATATTGCTTCTTTGATATCACTGCACTATACTCTGAATAAAAATAATATCTGGCTGCGCGCTGCTGCTTTCGTTCATACCTGCTGAATATTTGAACCGGCGCTATACACTGATCGCGTACATAAAATTCTCGAACATGTGAAGTGCGAGGCATACGCACCACGTGTGCTAGGGTGGTTAATAACAAGATGAAGCACCGACAACGGCAATTGAGAAAATAAACAAATGCTGATTTATTATTAAGAGAGATGAGCGTTGGCCAAAGGAGTTTCACTCAGAAAATACAAGTCGCATCTTTGCATCGCTCCGCCCGCTCGCACCTTAGCGTAAAGAATAACCTTGTTTTATTAATTAGGGCAATTCGCACGGAGAGACCGCTGTATTTTATTGCTGCTCTTCGAACAATGAATGCGAACTGCGACGTGACTTGTTGCAATGCAGAACACAATTCCTAACGCGGGCGAGGAGAGTGGCGCCCCAGATGAGAGAGAGAGATGAGATGAGAGAGAGAGAGATGAGAGAGAGAAGAGAGAGAGAGGGAGAAGAGATGAGAGCAGAGAGAGAGAGAAGTAGAGCGACGAGAAGAGAGGTGACGCGCGTGGTGGCATTTAATGAGTTGTGCACGTGTATAGTCTACCGCTTCGATCAATTACGAGTGACCGCGCACAGCATCAAGACTGTGTGTGTGTGTATGTGTGTGTGTGTGTGGTGTGTGTGTGTGTGTGTGTGTGTGTGTGTGTGTGTGTGTGTGTGTGTGTGTGTGTGTGTGTGTGTGTGTGTGTGTTGCGTTGCGTGTTGTGTGTGTGTGTGTGTGTGTGTGTGTGTGTGTGTGTGTGTGTCGTGTCGTGTGTGTGTGAGAGTGAGTGTGTGTGTGTTGTGTGTGTGTGTGTGTGTGTGTGTGTGTGTGTGTGTGTGTGTGTGTGTGTGTGTGTGTGCGCGCGCGCACGCTGCCACGTGCCAAACCTCCGTCGGCTTCTTGCCAAAGCACGAAGATCGGAGCAGAAGTTCGTTATGTTTATACGACAGCATTGATGAAGGCACGCGTAAACGCAGCGAAGCAAATGCATATTAGTAGGTCTCAGGGGAGAGATAGTGATCCGTGAGATGGCGCTTTACTAGTGTATTGTAGCTGCAGAAATCAGTTATCCCTAACCCTAACCCTAACCCTAACCCTAATCCTAACTCTAACCCTAACCCTAACCCATACCCTAATCATAACCCTAACCCTAACCCTAACCCTAATTCTAAAATAAAACAAAATTAGCCAAAAATAATAAAATTAATTAAGAGAGAAAATTAGCCAATCAGAGCCGTCCCCTAGCGGATCACTATCTCTCCCTTGTGCAAAATTTAATGCATATAATACATTATAAACGCACGCACGCACGCACGCAGCGTATAGAGCGAGCGATTTCACGGCACCCGGCAGTTAGATGCGATATGATATGACTACTAGGCACTTAGGATATGACTACTAGGCACTTAGGATATGACTACTAGGCACTTAAAAAAAAAACCCTACCCCTAACCTTAACCTAACCTAAACCCTAACCCTAACCCAAAAAAAAAAAAAATTAAATTAAATTAAAGTGCCTAGTAGTCATATCATATCGCATCTAACTGCCGGTTGCGATTTCACGCGTTGCCGCGATATGCTACCAGCAAGGAACCGGATACGCGAGATAAACGAAGATGAGAAAGAGCAAGCGCGAAATGATGAAGGCAAGGACAGCGGAGAGATGGGAAATGATGATAGTAAGGCACCTCCTGACGAGATGAACACGACGGCGAAATGAGAAGGAAACGTTACAGAACAAGATTACGGAAAAGGCGCAAGCCGGTGAAAATGACAGCGTACAAGTAACGAAAACCTTCATCATTTTATATTCTTAAATATGCCATCGATTCCCAGTAGGAGGTCAGATGCGTATCTGTATGCAGTATATACGGATATTTAACTGGCTCGCTGTTTACCTGAATATATCCCTAAAGATTGTATTCAGTTATTCAACTATCTTATGAAATAAATATCGTTCAAATGTCAAATATCTGGCAATTCATTATTATCGGAGGGGGCTAAATTCCCGGATAAGTAAAGCGAGTAGGGCACAAATTTATGCTGATCAGATGATGTTCATGCTAGCTGATTGCAGTTATATAACGTCAAGCTAAATCCTGGAAAAGCTAAATCCTGGATTTTTTTTTCGGTGAGATCGCTCACTTTATACGCAGGAATGTGCTCGAGATCGCTGTGTTATGTATGCCATATGCTAATGGTCATGTATAACATTAAGCGAAAAAATAGATTAGCTTTAACGATTAAGCGAACAGTCACGACCAAGTGACCGGTGGTCGGTAAGGATCGGTATTCGGTTTCAAAAAAATGTAGGTTACGGAACATAAATTTTAATCACGAAGTCAGGCACTGGCAATCATTCGAAGGTCACTCGCATCAGGTATACGTCGTAATTAAACTCGTACAAAAAACAGTTTTACATTTAAATAGTTTACGGCTCTTCTCACCTTCGGTTCCGCTGCAACGCTCGTGAGATTGAAGAGATCTTGTCTGATTCATCATTCCGACTGCCCAGCAATTCATCTTTAATATTCGCAGAATAAATTTTTTCTTGGGTGTGGTTGATCACGATTACAATAGAGGGGCGTGGCGTCTTCTGAACCGCGATGCTACCCCCTATACACAAGAAACGGTCTAGCAACGTGAGGAATTCGTTGCTGCGCTGGTGATATATCGCGTACGTGTGAACTGGTAGGCATCAAGCATAATGAGTGTAATTGAGGGCAAGGAACCATCTCGTCGGTTCTGCTATATGCCGTCGCTGTATCGACCAACATAGAGTGAAGAGTTCAGACATCTTGAATTGATCTCGCGTACATACGCTGAAATGCTTAAGCGGCACATCCATGAACCCGAACTGGATACGCGGGTGCGTTTCTGCTATTACAATATACTATATATCAAACGGTATCGGGGAATTAAATGTTTTCGATGTTAGCATTAATAATAATAATAATAATAATAATAATAATATTATTATTATTATTAATATCAAAAGGTACTGTTTTCCCTGTTATAGTGAGGGCATCAATAACGGTATGGAGGTAAAGCTGAGCGAAAGTGCATTTATCTATGAGGTCTACCCATGTTATTAATAATGTATAGCGGTCATCGAAGCTGCCACATTGGTTGTTTTTCCTCCTCTGAGATTGCAATTGAAATTGAATATTTTATGATTGGGCAGTAGCCTACACCACGAGGAGCGGTGAGCTAGGGTCGATTATTTATTAGCAAATGTTACTTACTGACTGTTTTAATAACGCCATTACACGTTACGAATTCTGCCGTATTTCTCCTACATAGCAACCCCACCATATTATTGTGAATAGTTGTACTGAAATAGTTTGCCCCATTCACGAAGGAATTTAAAAATGAGTTTAAACATTAAAAATATGTATATCTAAAATCAGTATAGGTACGTAATCAGGCTCAACTAAAAAATAATTACAGGAATATGCACATCTTTAGCAGATAATTACCCCACTAATGATTGCCAGTAGTTCAGCTAATGACAGGACATGAATAAGTTCGCGACACCGCATGCAGGTAGATCCGTACGCTGAGCGCAGTCTAACGCGCGCGCGCATGCGCCGCAAATTACCGTAAATATTTATAACCAACACATGATCAGTAATTGTTTGCTTACTCAGCTGTCGAGAGTTTTCGTGAGATCAGTGGCTTTAGAAAAGCACACGCGGTGCCACGCGCTGCTGAAGGGATGTGTGCACCGCAGGTGCGGCGCTCGCCCCGAGCGAGACTCACTGACTGTCTCTGTTTCTTTGCCTTCTATACACAATCTTCGCGAACTTCTGATACGTGGTATGCCGTATACCTACGCCCACCACGCGGCTGTAACTTACCGATGGAAGCAGTACATACATGATAGCTGAAAACAATAGGGAAACATGCGCAAACGGATGCTTGGCCGATGCTATACAGTGGTGAATCAGCTAACATAAATGCTGAGATACGTAGCCATTGTAGAGGAAATATCGCGATATATATTATCAGGAGTAGATAATAGAAGAGGAGTATGACAGGCTAGAAACACAAGAAATTCAACATTTTCATACTCGTATTTATCTATGATTGATTAAGTGAAATCTTCTATTATATACTCCTGATATTATTTATGTGACTACACCAAGTCTTATATATATATAGGGGAAGCGAGAGAAGGAATGATATTACACACTCGCGTGTGGACATGCATTGACAGCCTAAAAGCACTCTGCTTTCGCATCGCTTTCGAAAGTTGTCGTTATTGCACCGTTACACGTAAATCAGGGATGAATAACGACAAATGGTCATTATTCATTATTCACCCTTCACGTAAATCTATCTCTGTTCGAACGCAGACGACAGCAGTCTGCGCCTATGCGTAATTTGCGAAGAAATTAAGGCCAACGTCTATATACCCCGTCCTGACTAACTCTGTCGGTGACAGTCTGTAAAGTAACTTGGCCAGTCTGATGCACGTCGCCGTTTTTCCTTCAACTTTACGCGTACATTAAAAACGTATCAGAAAAAACACAATCACGATTAATTAGCGTGCAGTGTTCTGCATGTATAAGGTTACCAAATAATATATGTAGCCGCTATGCACTTTATTCGCGAAAAACCGCCGAGTGGTCCCGAGTTTAATTGAACTTTTCTTATTTATGACGACATTTGTTAGCTCATATAATTGTTTATTCGAAGGCTTCCGTCATTAAAGTTTTTTTATTTGACTTTGCCGTGATGGAAAAGCGTCTGCTACAATAAGAGCTTTCATAAGAATTAACGTCATCAGCTTTCACAACGCAGAACCGCACTGCACACATATGCCACCGCGCTCGACTGGTGCTTGACACAAGACTATCAACTCTCTCGGATGCATACCGGATCATGTATCAGGCACGATTGCAAAATCGCGCAGGAAAACGCGAACACTCGCGCACCGTCAAAGGCTACACCGCCCGCTCTTCGTGCACTCTCACGTTACCGCTCCGTGGGCGAACGTGTGCAGCAAACCGCTCTCGCGTTAAATTACGCGAACGCAAAAGAATGCGACGAGGTGCAAGTTTGAAGTGTAGCTATTAACGAACACAATGAGTGGTTCGAACAGGCGCGATGAAGTGCACTCGTAACGTGTCTATTAATTGAAAATTCCTCAGACGCAACCTCCTTGTACGCGTAATTTCGCAACGCACGTTCGCTAACGTGTGACGACGCCGCCACGCTTGGAGCAAAAAGCCAAAGACCGCCTTCACGGGGGGAGGAAAAACTCACCAGTCTACTCATAAACTTGTAACAATATCGTGAAATAGTTTGAAAAGGCGGGTATCGGCAGGCACCCACCGGTTGGCTCTGCGACTTCGTCCCGCTTTACGTGAGTGAACGCCATGATAGCATTGCATTTCATAGCTGGCTGTGGCAGACATGTTTGGCCATCGTTAGAGAACCCACACATGTGCACGCTTATAGAAGCAGACGCGAATTGATGTTTTTACCTTCCGTGTCTTGTCCAGCTGCTGAAATCAGTCAGGGATTGCAGCAAATGCCGTCCACGTAATCTCGTGTGTGCCCACGGCGAGCATCAAACGCTTACAACCGCCACCTTCTCGATCGGACGCGGAGAAAAAACGATGCCGCAAAGAGAAGCCATGGTTCAACGCGATTTTAATGGCGGGAATTTTTATAGTGAGCGCAAGTGTGACGAAAAACTGCGCACTCGTTTTCGACATGGCCGCTGACAGTTCTAAACACTTAACGCGGCGAGCGGGAGAAATGCGGATGCAGGCACGTTTGGCTGGCACATGTTGTAAATTATTGTACACGCTTCTTTAAGTGGCTACTGCCGAAGGCGCTTTAGACTGCACCGCGGGGAAAAAATTCTGCGTTGTGTAAGCTACAGGTTTATCACCACTAACCCGCTTTTAAAAGCTCCTTATATTTCGCGAGGGAATGTGCACATATCTAAACACGAGTGATTGTTTCATGAAGTTAAACATATAAGCCTATAATCATAATTAACAGTTAACGAACTTCGTATATATATATATGCGTGCAATGTTAAATTCACTCTAGTCGTTGCAGCCATCCTAGCCGGTCAGAAATTGTCATACGTGAGTGGCGTGAAACTAGAACGACGTGTGAGGAAGAAAGCTCTCAACACAAATATGGGACAAAACGACATAAAAATAAAAAGACGTAAATGCGTACAGAATTAGCAATACGCTATTCTATATATATCCACGTAAAAATTCGCATATCAACACACATTTTTATCCGGCTAGTCAACAACACATTTTATTTGTAACGCGCGGAACATAGGTTTGGTTCAACTCAACATCAAACTCCGTCCAACGGCGCGAGAGAAAATCACGACACATGACAATGAAAGTGTCAATGACACTATAATTCACACAAAAAAAGTACACAAATGAACGAGTGCCAACAAGTCATTTTTAAGTCAGCAACTATCCACCTACATTATATAAAACAATAGTATATATGGGAGAACTAAAACAACAAAATCGAATGAATCTAGATAGTCATTTTCATTTTTGCCAAAAAGTGGGCGTGGCTCGAAAGTAAGAATCTAGATGGCCAATTTCATTTTTGTCAAAAAGTGGGCGTGGCTCGAAAGTAGGTCGACTGGCGTGCTCCAAAATAGGACGTTGAAATC
>NW_014577661.1:200062-214055 GCF_000485595.1 Priapulus caudatus | reverse complement strand
CTCAAGTTATCGTTGACAGTACCCAAATGTTGACGGACGGACGGACGGACGTATGACGGACCCCATGGCAATAGCTCATCTCGACGATGTCAAGGTGAGCTAAAAATGAAGGACTGCACATTACAGGTGAAACGACAAACCAAAGAGAGTTGATATAATACACACACATCTACTATATACATGATGAACGACACATGATGTACTAGTGCAGTAACCGTGCATCGACGTAGTGCAATCTTGATTTCTACTATACTACAATGTCAACATTGCTCGCTAAGTTCAAGTAGAAAATAACCATAGATACAACTGACGACAATCCAGACGTGGAATGATGTCGTAACCGGCCGGCTAAATACATATATTAACCTCCTGCTCCTGCTCTTCCTCACATTAAAAAAAACAAGACAAGGTTATTCTGTTAGCATGTCTAACAGAGTAAAAACTTATCAAGACAGCTAATCAAACACCTATATACATCTGACCTGGCAGTAAGGGGACACCATCGTGGCCTTTAGAGACATTTTTCCCAAGCCCTTCTAAACCCATATGTATGGGTTTAGTGACTGATACATGTATATATATATATATATATATATATATATATATATATATATATATATATGCATAAGACGCTGATTACTGGAGGGACAGTATCGTGTAGCATATGATAAAATGAGCCATAAAAGATCATAATAGGTAAAAAAAGAGTCCCTTCTCATTCGAGATCTCTACATAAAACAGCCACGTTCTATGCGATCGCGCCGTAATGGCATTTAAAACGTCTGCCATGCAACTGCCGAGTGTCAACTGCTGTGAATGACAGCCACGCAGCCTAATTACGACCGCCACATCTGGCTTCTCTATAAACACGCATCAACTTGATATTTCAGAAAAGACTAATTCGCCTTTACGAGAGCGACAGATCACTTTCCTGCGTAACCATGGAAACTGTCGCTACGGTTATGTCCGTAGAGCCTTTTATCACCACAAACAGTTACGTACAACCACCTGATCACGTTTCGCACTAATCAGCAGGAATATTGGATGTCAATTAGGCAATACAGAGGTTTTATTTTCAAGCCTGATAACTAAAGTGTGCAAGCAGGAACAACAGCTATCAGCGCAAAACACAAAGAGACTGTTTTTCCTTTTAAAAAACTCTTTGGAGGATATTTTCATTATATTGACTATTGTTTAGCATTACTATTGCTGATATTATTCTCAGGTAGTTATACTACTTACGTGGTAATGCTAAACATGCATGTTCAATTACAGTTCAGACCACAGGCACTTGGAACGTCTCAATAAAAAAAGAAGAAGGGACACACGAAATGTATTTACTACCAAAGGCTTAATGTTTCTCTACTCTATTTTCGCCTATTATTGCGATAATTACCCGGTGAAATGCGCGTCAAATGCTCATCGCAACAGCACAAGTACACCGCACGCACGCCCGCCTGTGCACAAACAACATGAATAAGAGAATGCTCTCTTATTCATGTGTTTGTGCACAGGGCGGGCGTGCGTGTTGTACTTGTGTGTTGCAGATGAGCATTTGACCGGCATTTACGGGTAATTATCGGCAATAATAGGCGAAATAGAGTAGAGACATTAGGACTTTGGTAGTAAATACATTTCGTGTCTACATTTTTTTTTTACCGAGATGTTCCAAGTGCCTGTGGTTCAGACGTGTGTGGATGCGCGCGTGCGCATGACACACACAGCAAACAATTGCAAATTAAATGTAATTATAACATGCTCAGCTATAGTGAGCTAGTTAGAGTAACTTGCAATTTGTCTTGTAGTTACTTGCTCAAATGCAACAATTTGCAAGTGATCATAGATGGGATAGAGAACACCTCTTAGCAGTACGGCTACGTTGCTTGTAATATAGGAATCGTGCACCGGGGAGAAATACATATTTTTCCGGAAATAGTCGAACGGTAGTAGGGTGCAACTTCGGGATCGCTCGGGTCCATAATACACATGTGTACACATGTATATACGCATTGTGAACCCTAACCTTAACCCTAAACAGAAAAACAAAACAAAAACAACAAAAAACTAAACAGTTGGGATTCGAACCAACGACCTTTCAGACGTGACGTCCGTGCTCTACGAGTTCGGCTATTCAGGATTATTGAAAATAGCACATGACATATGATAAATAAGAAAATATGTAAAATGTGTATTTCTCCCTGGTGCAAAAATCGTAATATAGTGCCGGTGTATTTGGCAGTGCTGTGTTGCAGTGCTGGCTGCACAGTGCTGCCCCCTCATGATCCCTGTTGTATTACGAAATCGCTAAGGTCGTTTGTACCAACTAGCTTTAAACACTGAAACACAACAAGAACAGACATTACCACCAACAAAATCAAAACATTGTTGATATTCCAGTCGTTCGCTCAAAGACTTCGGTTAATTGCTAGACGACAGGGAATACATAAATACGACCACGTATACGTATAAGTATCAACAAATGAATCGAAATTGACTGTCACTTAATTACCTTCTCATTGCAGAGATGCAGGAAGCAGACAAAGCCGATTGGAATGCTTAGATTCTGTTCCATCTTTTTTGAGAGCTTTGAAGGTAACTCCTTGTACATTTTCTTGAACGACTTTGGTTTCTCTATAACGTCACTCTCGAATACCGGGTTGGATTCGTTCAACTTGGAGCCCTGCAAGTGGAGTGGATAAGTTAGCTTGCCTCTGTTGCTAACTTGATCTAAATATCGAACTTGCTCAATGGATAGTAGCAAAAATCATAGCAAAGGAAGTAATAATAAACACCCATGCACACAAGTCCATACGTGATCACAATTAAAACCATATGAGGCCGCCTTGATTTAACCACAGTCTATCCTATAGAAGATTATTATAGTCGTGCATGCGTGCACACACAACCATGCACGCCCTCTTGCATGCGACAATAAAAATAAACAGGTCACACCTCTGTGCTGGTGTCTGTAGTCAGGATGCTCCACATTGCAGTTTTAAGTTTTTTCACATCCATCCTCTTGGCTGCCTTCGCATATGCAATGTCTATTTTCATCACCTAGAAAATGAAAAAAATCATCTGTAAATGATGGCTTTACAAGCATAGGACTAGGTAGTGATTGAATTCAATTGCACTGACCTGCCATGTGAAAGATATAAATATACGACTAGTATCAACTGATGTGTAATAACAGTAGTGACAACAGATCCAATTATGCTACGTGCCAATTTTTTTTTTTACACTCATGGCTCCCTGGCAGTATTTATCAAAGTTACACGTCTTTAGTTGTAATCTAAACTTTTAGATAACTAATACAAGTGCCGCAGAGCGACAGCGCTCATCTAACGTCTACTGCGGTGACTCTGTGGTGGAGTGGTGGGATTCTAGTAAACCCTGTTAGTCCCCAATGTGTTCACATACACGCCGAAACAGTGGAATGCACAGGGATAGTATAAGGAACCTTCTCAAAAGAATGTTCGTTGGATCGTTATGAAAGTTTGCCACGAGGATGGCGCGTACGTTTAAGTGTCTTCACATTAAATATGTGAAGCTCACCATCTACGTAGTAGCAACAATCTAGCTGCAATGACAGAATATGGTTAAGCACTCAGTCCATTTACCTACGCAAGCCTACAGGCCTGCCGCAATTAGAGAGCTTGCACCTGTTAACCAATTAAAGCAAAAACTCCACAGTACCACAACACATTGCAGCTGGCAGTAGCACTCGGCAGTCGCATACGTTACATTAACATACTGGACAGTACAAGAATGCATATAATTATACGCGATTTAAGGAGCATAACGCTTTTTAACAATTTAGCTTTTGAAAATTTCACTGTGACATTGTTAGCTGCATACATCCAGCTGTTATAGGATTCTACTGCCAAACCGCGCAGCAAATTCTTTCTAACAGACAGTCAACAAATCCATGTTTAACCCTCTCTTGAGGTCAAAGGTTATCTGACACCTTACTCTTCGATGTCAGCAGAAAGTAGATTTCATGGTCCTTTCAATAAGGCCATAACATGCTTAGGTCACGCTGAAACAAAAATGCCTTTTTCAATTCGCTCGGTCAGACCATGTCCTCAGAAAATGTCTAAAATTCTGCCCTCCTGCCCATTGACCTTTGACTGTGACCTTCAATTTCCGCACAGTGATTGGCTTATTTTCCTACATGATGCCTATACACCGACTATCACAGTGCCTAGTCGAGCCGTTTAGATTTGTGCCGCAATTCTGCATTCCTCCCTATACCTTAAGTTAAGGAGTGATATGTTCCCCTTCTTTTACACCTCTTGACCTTTGACCTTTGACCCCCAGCTTCGACAGCCCACTGTTTTGACAATCCCCCAATGTGCCGAAATTCGTGACCGGTACCGTCTCGAGCGAGTTAAGATTTGTGCCAACTGTTGTTGACGGGCCCGGACGGACGGACGGACGGACGATCGTGCGATTCTACAAGCTGCATCTGACTATGTCAGATGAGCTAAAAAGTGATCCCAAGTGACCTGCTTGTTTGAACAAGACCATATAGAACTTCTTCACCAAAGATCACGATATTTCTATACATCATTCAAGATTTCAGACAAATTGTCTATACCTCACAATGCCACGTGACCGTCACACAACCAGGTCCATCACCAGTGCATCTGGCATACATTAACCTTTAGGTAACTCTATACACATGGCCAGGTTTTGGAGCGAAGGGATATATATAGGTAGAATTAGGCTTTAGGCAGTTTGTGTTTAGAAACACTAACCACAGAATAACTTTGAAGTACCATACTCGTGTGGCACTGCAACCAGTTTGTCACCTGCACACCCAAACAGGGTTTAGATAGTTCAACTACAATCATTATTCAATCATAATAACCTTTTGACTACAAGGGTGCTAACATTGACAAGTTATTATTATAATTATTATGATTAACGCTCTTGGAACGATAGGATAACAGCAGGGGTTAATAATGACAAATTTGCCAATTTGTCAATGTCGTCAAATTTGTCATTATTAACCACCTGATAACAGTGAAGCGTCGTCATACCTTGCGAGGAACAGCGACCAGGTTGTCACCAGCAAGCATGCCATCCTGCTCCTCGTTGATCTGCTCTAGCCCGGACGGCAGCGGCGCGTCAGAGTCCTGCGCCATCTGGGTGATGAAGCCGCTGCGATCAGTGAAGTCACAGTCCTGGCTCAGACCGAAGCCGGCAGTGTCGTCGTCATCGTAATTCTGCCGAAAACCAGGAGACGGGGGCGTTTAGATCGACCGCGTACCCGCATTGTTTATGTGGGAGTTTACAGTCAAATTTGTACATAAGGGTCACACTAAGAGTCCATAATAGAGATCTCTATTATGGACTCTCGGTCACACCAAACCCAAGGGCAAACACAAAAAGTGTGGCTTATAGACAAATGCTTGTTCTATAGGAGTGGTAATACTGTATAATTGCCACTCATGGGAACCTTTCGAATAGTGGCTGGAAACCTAGTTTATAATGTGAATCTCATATTTGACCATTATAAACATATTGTTTTTTAAAGATGGTATTACTGCATAACGGCCATTCAAGAGATGCACCAAGTTTCATATATAACCAGGTGTCCATTCAATAGATGTGTCTGCTGATAGGATACCTGAGGATACACAATATATTCACAAGTTCTTAATTGATAAGAATGTGTTTAAATTAGTTATAAATCAAAATAAACCCAGAGTAAAGATTCGACTCATTGTACATACATCAAGTGCCCACTACAGCCAATGTACGAGTGGCAAGCTTTTGTTTACGCTGAATAGAATAGCAAAATAGGAAGTAACTTCTATGTTACATATCTATGCACCATTAATGCAGTAATTTATCCATTAAGTGTGAAAAAAGTCGCAACTACGTTCTTCTAATTGCAATTTGATAAAAATCAAAAACTTTGGCTGATCTGTGATAAGACTAGCCTGGGCACTGCATCTTCTCATGGGCCGCCAGACACCGAGATCATCATAAAAGATCCAACTTTACGTGAACGTTATCTAGACAAGCACAACAACCACCAGTCGCTTATTGGCGAAAAGTTTCCCGCTGAATCTCAGTGTGCTACCTCGCCATCGGCAGCGCAGTAATTATGACAGTCGTTCGCGTTGTTGTAGTCGTAGTTTTGTAAACGCTCGTCCTTCAACTCATTCTCTCCTGTATGCTTGCGAATCTGTGAACAACGATTACACAGTGTAAACTGTTGAGAAATCGCCGGCCACAAAGCGTGAAAACTGTTGCTGCGTGGATTAGAGAGAACTGTGATTCTACGGTCACCACGTCTGCCATCAACTACCATCCCATCATTCTGAAGCAACTACTTTGTTCTATTCGACGACCAAAGACATTTGTCATACGATTGTGCATGGATATTATCAGGAGTAAATAATATAGACTATATCACGTAATGTAGTACTAGTCTATATAATAATATATTAAAAGCAATAAGCAATAAGCAATATATATATAATATATCTCCAGATATTATCAGACACACCATACGTTACGGATAAACGTGTATCAAGGCTATTCAGTTTAGCTTAGTTCAGATACGTGATAATAATTGATTGACTACGCTTATTCTTACGCATCTTACAAACATGGAAACATTGATTTAGTTTAGGGGAGAAACAATTCCTTTCAAATCAATCGTACAAATAAGTGGTTTACCAGTCAAAATGACCATGACACACCATACTATAAGAACACACAAATTAGTAATTGGCCTATGACCTGTATTGAAAAAAGGAAATACCTTTATGCAGGGCTTAAGGTAGAGTTTGAAAAGATTTTCCACCCCGTAATCCATATCCTCTGGTAACGTCACATCCGACTTTTTGTGTTTCACTATTGTAGCTTTTGACAGTACTGTAGATGCTTTTGACTTGGAGAAGTAGGCTTTAAAATCCAAGTCTTCGTCGAAATCAATGAGAAAAGTTTTCTTCGCCTTCTTTTTCTTCTTTATTGTTGCCTTTACACCTGTGCAATAAAAAATAAATCTATCTAATCTATCTACTAAATAAATATTGACAAATGAATGGCTGAAACGTTTAACTACCAATCACAATCCTAGATGATAATACCATGATCAGTTATCTAACATCAGGTCTTTATTGAACCTCATCGCTACAAACAACATCTCTTTCTTCTTAGAAGATTCTTGTTCTAGAGAATACTGTATACGCCACCATATTTTTCGCGTACAGATATTTGAGCAAATTCAGACTTGACAGACAATTTCGCGAGTGGTTAATTTTGCGGTCGGGGACGCATTCGCGAAATTCGCGAAAATTAAACCGCCGCAAAATATACAGTGTATACAGTAATTAATACCTTTATTTAACAACTTCAGCTTCCAGTGTCCGGGACCAGCCCACATAGAACCTGCAGTGGCACTAAAGTAGGAGTATTCTGAAGGTCCTTCCTCCGCCAGCATCTGAACCAGATCTCCGATAGAGTTTACTCTAAGCATGGTATAGAGAGGTTGCATTAATGAAGATATGTATATAGAAGTTGGCTTTACAAAGATATACACAAGTTGGGATCTATGAAGAATTTCTATGAATAAAATATATACATGTTGAATTCCTGAAGATATGCTTTCCTCAGTACTCCAAGGTGGACATGCTAGCCTCCAGATGTGTAAAGATAGACAAATTATTTATTTCACTTTTCAAGTGTGTTATGGACGTTTGTACATGAATTCTCACTATGATTGATGACTAACCACTGACAAGGTAAAAACTCGAGGTTATACGTAGGTGGACGTCCTGTCTGCATGACAAACGCGATGCCACTCTTCACACAGATTGATAACAGCTTATGGCTCAGTACTATGGTGGACATATCAGGGACACCTTCCCATGTACACGGTGTTGCCACAACTTTGTGACAATGCCCCCTTTATGGCGAAAATAACAGATCATACCTGGGCCGTTGCTCCTCACCCCCATCTTGGTGAGAAGCTGCACGCATTTCCACGCCATCAGCTGTCACCCGAGTGGCTTCATTGTCACCGCCATCGCTGAAATCGTCCCCGCCGCCATCATAATCATCCTGGAAATTGAAAAAAAAATCGTGTTGCATGTGAAATTTCCATAGCGCAATTTTGTTAATTCATTGTGGTGATGGCTACTGGATGAACATTTCTCTCCTGGTCTCTATCACAAACTATAATGACGTGGAAAGTTCACAGGCATGTGTGCAGTACAAATGTGTCCTGACACAGAAAGTGAAAACTACCCATGAAATACAAAACCATGATAGGCAGAGATGGGCTCGCTGCTCAATGCAAAGCAATCAAAGCAAAAACGTGGTCATATAGACTGATATTGTATTAATAAAGTAACCTCGGCTGGCAATAGTGCACAAGCACTATGAACGGAAAGCAAAATCGCAAGCGAGTTTCGTTTGACGAGTGCACGTGACAAGTTTCCTTACCATTGCAGTGAAGTCTCTTCCTTCTCGGTCTCCGAAATCCTCAATAGGTTCCACAGGTGCATTAATATCAAATGCATGTTCTTGGCCTTTCATCGCATTCGCATGTTCAGAGTCACCCACATCGAATGAGCGCTAAAGCACGGAGGGAGGATTTAAAGCAAAATTACACATCGCTTAGGGATTTTTCACCGACCCACCTTCGGAGATTAGTGATGAAATTATATCAAAATTGAAAAAATTACTGTGTGTTGATAACACGGGTATGTATTTTACACGAATGTTAGAGAACACTAAACCTTACATCTGCATCTTGCTTCCAGCTGGTGAACTCAAAGTCGGCAAAGACAGGACAGATTTCCACAGTCGCTACAACGTTGCTGCACACACCTGCGTACACACAGTGAAACGACTTTAATCACACCTGCTCTCGAAAATAACCAATAACCATATCGCTCCGAGAAATATTTCAATGTGGATATTATCAGGGGTAGATAATGACAAATCATCTATCATTGTCATTATCTACCCTTGATATTATACATGTTATAATAATATTACATTACATGAAACTGTAAGATTACAATTAATGCCGTTCACTACTTGGAAACAAATTTCCAAAAATTAGTCACATTTAAATTAGGAATGATTAATTATGATCTAATTAAGTACTTTTTTTATTTGAGCAGCACTCAACGGAATCAAAACGTTCAATGTGTTGTAATTTAACAACACAATGGAATCAACAAAACAACAACAACAACAGCATCAGCATTGCATTTTCATTTTAACAACATCCGTTCACCAACTTATGGATTCGCAGCTAGCCGATCACCGTGGAGACGAAACAGCTAAACAAAATTAACGCATAAAAACCTGCGAGTTGATTTGCCGACATCAGCGGCTCGTCTGTCCTCACGCTGGCTAGCAGCTCCTCTCGACCCGACCGCATCCTACTGGAATCCAGCACCACCTCCGCCGCGTCGTCGAGAAACGCCAGGCTGTTGAGCAGCAGTCCGCGCGTGCCTCCCTCGTCGAACGCGGCCGACGTCTTTTGAAACAGCGGGTCGACGTCGAACTGAATGTCGTAAGTCTTCACGTTGATCGTGTTAAGATTCGTCACCAGCGTCTTCACCTTGCGCACCTGACGATCGTTTGTAGTAAAAAAAAAAAGAAGAGATTTCGGCAACGGCGCTCACGAATGTAATTAAAACGGTCTCATTCTGAATTTGCTGCTGGTGGAGAGAAGAAAGCATCACACGGAAATAATGTATACAATTACCAAAGTAATTTTAATGTGGATCAAATGGCAGGAGTAGAGTTCGATAAACTTTCCGAAAGACATTATTTAGCTTGGGTAAATTTTGCACTCATTTTTTGTTTTTCTTTTCTGTAGCTTGAATGCCAACATCGTACATTGTCTGTGAGAGGTACTAGTCACAAGGTGCTTGGCTCAATGATGGGCGCAACATGTAGGGAACACGACACATGAAAAATCGTACCCGCTTTGTCCTTTTCTTAGTGCCTTCTTCATTATTATCTTCAATTCCTTCCTCACCTTCTTCACCTAATAAACGAGACTTCGCAGTTAGCTGACACCAGTAGCAGCATGAAAAACACAATAATGCATATAAACATACATGCATTCACTCATATTAAACCAGATTTTGTATTTGCCTAATCACGACCCAGGTTTGGATCTGTGTGAACCCTCAATGACCCAATCATAGGTAGCATAGCATCTAGCATCTTGTTGCTCCTCTACCCTTTCCCATCGCACTTGTGTAGCGTCATGCTAGACGCTACAGTAGGCCACCTAGCTCTGACATAATGACCAACGATTCTCTCAGCTGCAGCTGACGTACACCATCAGAGTTCCTTGGGAGAACATTGCCGGGCAATGATAGACAATCTCTGGTTAAAAATCACTAAACAAAGATGTGAAGAAATAAAGCTCTAAGTACCTTCAGCTGGCCGGTTGTTCAGCGCATTGCCAGTATGTCCAAGCCCACCAGCAATCTTGCATACCTCTGAATGCACTGCATCCACTCTGCAGGCATAGATTTTTGCACCAGCATCTAAGGTGCAACTAGCAACCTACAATTGCCATTTAGTGTAAAGGTAAAAAAAAGTAACCATTACCACGAACAGGTACATTTGTCTCAACATGTTGTTTTTATGGCTAAATTTTTATTTATTATTAAATTTAAAAAAAATATTAAACTGCCATTTTAATCAATATCAAGGTTTCATACACCTCATGACTATAAAAACTTTAAATAAAAATGATTAGAAAACTGCTTAGTTATATTGCAATACATAATTGCACCCATTAGCAATACAGAATTACATAAAGTATAATTAAAATCATAATGAAGCCATCATATTCATACCATTGACTAGCATATTTGACTAGTACAGGCATGAGACAGACAAATGCTGAAAAGGGAGGAACATTCTAGGGGGGTCTGGGGGCATGCCACCAAGAAAATTTTTGGAAAATTATAAGCTCTGAGATGCAATCTAGAGCCATTTCAGGGTACTCCAATAGCAACACTTTTTTGTGGAAAAGGAAAAAATTATGCATAATTATTATAACATGGTCACTTACTGTAAAATTTTGATGGGCACTGGGGAATTCCGTCTGTGTTGAGTGTGTCCAAAGTAAATGTATTTTGTAGTCATACATACTGTACTATAGCTACAGCCATAGGCTTTACGCCAATAATGCAAACCACCTAAGCAACTCCACATCTATTTATACGACCGCTATAGTAGATCCAGTCAGCTAGTGTTCGAATTTGCGCGATGGTGTGCGCGCGATAGTGGGCGTGTCCTAAAAATTTTCTAGCCAATCACGTTGCTCAATTTTTCTTCCATAGCTATACGGTTTGGAAATCGCAAATTCGCTCCCCGCTCACCTGTACAATGCTCACTACATAAGATAAATGAACAGTGATACCAGTCGATTGCTGTACTTTGACGTACTCTGCTTTTATCATTATGTTAGCAAGCATACATTAAGACAATAATACGAGTAGAAGCGCTCCGGATAGTAACCGAGTCACAGTGTGTTCACATGTACGCGATCGTCAGAGACCACGCAGGTATTCTTACCCCCAAAAAAAATTTCTCCTCAAATTTACACTGATCTCATAAATGGTCTCTGGAGTTCTAAAATGGCCTGAAATCCGCCAAACAGCGGAAATGTCTCATGCCTGCTAGTAATGATATAGTATCATTATCACATGAAGATACCGTCTAATAATATTCTCACTCTAGATTACTACATATGCAGCGTTGCCCCTAGATAAAATCACGAGCAAAGCGGCAGGGTTGAATAATGGAGTGCCGAAGCTGCTGATGCAATTACTTTCATATTAATCGTGGCAATCACAGTCACACACCTGTCACCTGTCACCTGGTACATAGCAAGCGTGGTTGTGCCCGCGATGTTTATTGTGACAGCATTGGTCGCTGCATTTGGGTGGCGGGTAGAGGACATCAGAGGAGAATCCAGGACTGAGAAGTCCCAGCTGGATAATGATGGGGGGGAGGGCAGAATTTACCCGTGAGACAACAATTTTGGCAAATATTGAGGGAGGTAGACAACAAAATAAACTAGGTGCCCCGCCTCGCTTATTGTATGCCAAAGGAAAACACTGCTGTTTAAAAAAGAAAGTTTAATGAAATAACGCTAATCCTACCTGAAAGTTGGTCAGCTCTCCTTTTTTACTAAGCATCTCAGCCATGTAGTCAATCAAATGCAGATTAAATGCATTCTTCACTGTGATTTTCTGATAGTAGCCAGGTATCCATGAAAAAAATTTCATATATGTCGTGTTCAAATATTGCCAGCATCAGAGTTATAAGTTTATTATTATAGAATTGCAAAGTCTTAGAATACATAGTCATGCAATTGACAGCAGTGAATATCATATTACGGTGCATGCTTTTCAGTATTATTACATTATTAATCGTACACCAGTTTTTAATTAGAAGTCTAGAACTGATGCATTTTTATATGAATAAGTCAAAATGATATATGATATTTACCCTCATGCAACACAGTAGAAGCCCATACCACAAGTTTTTTTTTAAACTTTCTATTATATTTATTTAAGAATACTTACATTTTCTGAAGACATCTTGATGCAGTTTGCATAGTGTTCAGCTATTAGAGCATTAGTCAAATATGTCCCACCAATGGATCGGCGCCTGATAAACAATCAAGTAGTGTTCCTTGAGACTATATATCAATACTTATTTTCTATATGGCAACACATTTTAGATTAAAAGCCTATTAAAAGGCAATTGTCAATTTGCAAATTAATTAGCAATTAATAAATTTAATGTTACTTTAACCCATCAAAAGCAAATCAGCTGCACTTACAAACTGGAAGCCACAATCAATGCTACACCGAAATGTAACGAGATTACACATTACGCAGTCATTACACTGACCTGTCGGTTGGCGTCGCTGGACTGTTCAACGTCTTCTGTTGCATCTGAACTATTCGCTGTCTCTGACGCTCTCGCCTCTCCGTATCGTCGTCGTTTTCTGGCAAATTGCCAAACGTCGAAGCGGACCCGAAAGACCTCATCCTGCGGTGAGTTGCAGACGAGTCGGATTCTTGCGCGCCTGTGGTATGGAGACGCTCATCCGATCCGTGTACTGGTGCAGGTGTAGCAAATTCTGCTTCCGCGCGGCTTTTGCGTGCCATTCTGTAGTAGGCCGGCAACACTGAAATGAGATGGCCACATGTGCAAACGTATTACGGAACAAAGAAAATCACATACGTGTAATTACACCTGCATAACAGTTAACACTAACAGTACAACGAAATGCACTGGAGTAACACAAGAGAAACACAAAAATGACCATTGCAGCAATTGTGCATGTGTAAAAGGCTAACGCGTTGAAATGATCACCCTTATTGGCTGACACCATTAACTGCTGCACAGCAGTTACACTTTTGTTTTGAGATCAGTGAGGATACCGTAGTGCACACAATTCCAGGTTTAATGACATGTGGTAGTGTGATAGGCCGAGCACTAATGTAGTTGTGCCCTATGACCACAAGTTAAATTGACATCGACTATGATTACTGTCCAGTGTTTCCCCTGGCCAAAAAGGTCAGCGAGGCGGTAAATTTTTGTTGGGTGGTTGCGCAATCCGAGAAGTGAGCAATGCGAGAACCAAAGGCGATCGCCATGCTAGGGGGGTCCGGAGGCATGCTCCCCCGGAAAATTTAAAACAAAATGGTGCAATTTGGTGCATTCTAAGCTATTCTGAACACATTATATGAGACTCTTGAATCACTTTTTTACGTTGTCAAAAGGAACAAACAAGCTTCTGGGAATGGTTTTACTTTCGTTTTTCTCCTCCCCAGTCCTCGGTACCCCCATGAATAGATCAATGCTGCCGCATATCCGCAAAGTTACAAGTGCCTAGAATCTTGAAGTATATACAGTTTACATTGCTTCTAGATATCTAACTGAATAAAAATAGTCCACTTTCTTCGTAAAG
>NW_014577661.1:192958-200037 GCF_000485595.1 Priapulus caudatus | reverse complement strand
AGGCCTAGAGAAACATTAAGACTTCTTTGGTACATTTCATGTTTATTTACCATTAATTTTTTTTATTGAGACGTTCCAAGTGCCTGTGGTAGGCCTACAGTCCGACTCCTATTTATAGTATTACTATTAGTTACTAGTACTACTAATACTACGTAGTACGTTGGAAGTGAGCATATTTTAAACTCATTATATAACCTAGAGCAGCAACCAATGTAAAACTTACCGCAAAGCCAATACTAATATTACAATAAATTCCAGAACACTATTTAGTAAATAGTGACATAAATTCACTTTCCGTACTACCCGCCAATGTCAAACTTATCGCGTGTTCTCGTGAGAGCGATACTGCTTCTAAACAAACAAGTGAACAGCATTGACCAGTCAACAGCCGTCAATGTTTACGTATTTCCCTATTCGATTTGGTGTTCGTAAATCATGACTGAGTATCATATCTATTAATGGTTTTACTAATTTGACAGTCACCAATTTTGAGTAAGTAAACATGGTTGATCTAAGTAGTGTTACACTGATGAAACTAATAATATTAGTCTAATAGTAATAGTAATCTATTACTAGAGTTTAGACCCCGGATAGCTCCAAGAAACGGTATTGCTAGGGGTTGCCCCGGTATTGCTAGGGTATAGACAATCCGTCGCACAGCCTGGTCGGGCTAGACCCCGGACAGTTTAGCATTCTTATCACATGACTGTGACACATCACATGTGCTTAAACACATTGCCGTAAATGCGTAATCACCAATGTCAATGATCATAAATGTTACTATTTTTGTTAGTAATACTAATAATACTAATAGTAATAGTATAGTAACTGCTTTTCATCTCCCTGCTCAGTGACCATGTTGACTGACTAATCCAGCTGTGTACCTTAAAATTGATGTTTTTGTTATCGCTGCATTGCATTTATTTACAGAGACCATAAATAATATAGGGCCTACGCACTGC
Source organism: Priapulus caudatus (assembly GCF_000485595.1). Taxonomy (NCBI): domain Eukaryota; kingdom Metazoa; phylum Priapulida; class Priapulimorpha; order Priapulimorphida; family Priapulidae; genus Priapulus; species Priapulus caudatus. The sequence goes on along the minus strand of NW_014577661.1, from coordinate 199,075 downwards.
TCACGATGGAAGAAGAACAAAACAACTTCGATTTGTGCAGTGTCAACATGGCAGAACAAGATAAGGGTGAAAGCAGTGAAACTTCGAAGGAGCGGGTTCTTGCAACTCTCCGGAATGATATGTTGTCGGCAGATTTGACCTGGTCTTTATTTGTAGCTGCACTAGGGAATTACAGACACGACACAGTTCTCCGACCTTCACCACCGCATTTCACTGAAAATGGAGAGAAAGACTTCAAGAAAATTGTGAGTCACCAACCCATCCATAGAGCGTGGCACTTTCATGTGCTAGTATTTTTTATTTTGGCAGTGCTCTAAACTAGGACCTGCGTTTCGGAGTTCTGAAAGCCTAAAAAACCGGCTCTCTTCTCCTGATTGCAGTTTCTGAGCATAACAGGACAAAATATTCAATAGACAATTTTAATGCAAAACATAAAGAAATATATTTAATCCGAACATAAACAAAACATTACACAACAAATAAATTGCAGACAACAAATAAAATTACAAGGAAATACAGGAAACAGCAGAAGAAATTAAAACACCTTGATGGGTTCGCAACAAGCGCTAAACCTTACTAATCAAGAAGCGAAAGCTCTACCGTTGCCAGCCATTCAGACAACTTGCAAAGTTTCGAGATATTAGCACGCCAAACACGTAACCAACCCTAACCCTAATCTAACCCTAACCATAAACCTACCCTACTTCTTAAAATAAATAAAATTAGCCAAAAATAAATATATAAAATAATAAATAAGTGACAAATTAGCACTAGAGGAGAGACCGGTTGTTAGTTTTCAAGGCACTCCGAAACCGGATCCCGTTGTTTAGACACTTCCTTTTTATTTTATTATTTTAAGATTTTTTACATACCACTATATTACCAGTCTATTGGTAATTCAAACCAAATAATTGATCACTAACATAATACCCAGCGCATACAATTGCGGGATATTTTCTTATGTTATTTTCAAATATCCCCTATTAAAATCCAACCCGTGACATCTCGATCGTCCTTGATTTGTGTTTGACTTTTTATGATCTGTGATATTATATCTTACTGATGTATTGTCCACAATATATATATGTATATCTGCCTTCCATCATAACTTTGTCATTTACAATAATCGATCAATTTATATTTTTCAGAAAAATGTAGTGCACGCTATTCCGTCATTATCTCAAGTGATACTGGATGGGTATGAAATATCTGAAGATGCCTGGTATCTTCTTGACTGGGTCTTGAATAGTGATAGAAAGCCCTTTCAATTAACTGCTGTTCCAGCTGAATTGGTGAAAAATGAGGTAAATAAACATGATAAATGCAAAATCCTTATAAGAATAGCACATTAGATATTTAACTGATTTAACTGATTTAACTGACTCCACCCCTCAATAAGGTGTGGGGTGGATAGAAGGGCAGGAAGACTAGGTCTTGAACAAGTAGGCATATTATATATATGATGGCTTGCATATATATACTTGTACTTGTACTTGTACTTCTATACTGGACAGTCCATAAGGAATAAACGTCCAGGGCTATAGCTAGCCATGGGGTGTGACCTAGCTTGGGTAAAGCTAACCCAACCAGGCTGTGTGACTAACGTCAATATACAGTATTCTAACCCTAGCAATACCGTTTCTTGGAGCTAGGGTAAATTAAGCCAGGTAGTTAGCCTTTTAGCCGAATGGCACTGAGGGTGGTCACAGCCAAAGTTTTTTTGCATCCTCAGTGGTTCTTTTACGTCCCCACTGGCCTTTACATATATAGATATTACATATTACAAATATATATGGCATTACGCTCTTGGTCCACAAATCTATGTTGAATAAGGTTGAATATCATTTCAAATGTCCTGAGCGTATAGTAGATCAACATAAATGTAACTAAAGACTGCCATGTGTTTGTAGGTCGAACAATATCAGAAGCTGACAAATCATTCGGAACCCACAAAATCTCCTGACTATATATTCCAAGTGGGTTGCAGTGATACTGTCAATGGCAAGTTTGAGACAAAGTTAAGTGAGTGCTCGGGTAAGCGGCTTTATGGCTACCATGGCAGCAGACTGGAGAACTGGCATTCCATCCTGCACAGTGGACTCAGCTCTGTGATGAACAAGGTGAAAATGAAGCTGGATTGATAGAGGTTGTATCATAGCACTAATACTTGCCCTCGAATTGGAAGAGATTGACGTTGATCTAAATGCATGGCTTCACAATATTTGGTGAATCCTATATGGGGATATATCCCGATGTATATCCCCATATGATAGATAGATAGATAGATAATAGGTTTATTGCAAAACTAGTGTTAACAACGTTACAATTAAAATAAATTTTGTAAACAAGATATCATCAGGCGGTATAAAACTGAAATTGATGTTTGAAAAATTTCTTAAAAAATTTACAATAATATATGTCCCATGGTAAGACATAGATATCACTTAAAATGTTGGTTTGTAAAATTATATCACTAAACTAAAAACCATCTTTAGAATATATACTAAATTTAAAATAACGTGATCCTTGGTAAAAAAATAGTTACAATTTAAAATGCGACACAGTGATAGAATCAAACATCACATTTCACATATCACATATCCAATTTATATGTTGTGGATCCTAACATTTTCCTGATTGTTAGTATGTAACTGCAAACAGAAAACTTATAAATGTAATTAAACTCGTTTACCAAAGAAGTTTACTCAGTGCATGTGCCCATCTATCTCTTATGACTAACCTATACATACATGATATATATATATATATATATAATATAATATAATCATATATATATATATATATATAATAAGGATTTTACATTTGGTTGAATTTTTGCACATTTAGATGTGGTGGTTAAAATAAACGGGAAATATGTAAAACTGTGTGGGAAGCATTTTCAAACGTGTAACTATTTGTCATTGACAGACATCATTGTTTGGAGAGGGGACCTACTTATCCAATGAGTTGACGTTATCCATGCACTACAGCCCCCACGGCACCGGATGGAAACACAGCCAGCTGGGTCGTAAACTCAGTTGCATTGCCATGTGTGAGATCATTGACCACCCAGCAATCAAGTGCTCTATTCAAGGTTGTATTCGTGTTAATGATTGAGATGATGCAATGTTTTGTCTGCTCAACAAGTTTCCACATTACTGATAAATATCTTTATATTAGCGCTATTATGCTCTATGTAGCTTTTTGTCCCAGAGAGGTAATTGTTACAACAATGCAATAATGCCTGTTGTGTTGTGGCTTCATATGTTGAGTTCTCTTTACATGTGCTTGCAATTATTCGAGATTGCTATCTTTCACTGCTAGAAGTGTAGTGATATAGATAGGTGAGCCAGATTTATTCAATAATAGTATACCTTGCTCATACTTAGACAGCAGCGTTATCTATTATAGCAGAAGCTAACTAAACTAAACTTATATTATTGCACAAAAATTGTTACATTCATTATATTATACAGCATATAGTTGCAATACGAGTTTGGTGTTCAAGGTTTGGCGGACAGAGTGTTTCTTATATATTATATAGAACAACTTGTTCATGTTTCTTATATATACATTGCATTCAGGTGACAGTAATAAGCAGAGAGGCTTGGCTCATAACAGTGAGGGAGGAACGGTACCAGAGAGATACTTTGTTGTTTCAAACAATGAACTGCTCCGTATCAAGAGTCTACTTGTATATGTTGATTCAACCCCTCAACAAAGGTATTTTGGCACCATAGCTGAAGTGGCCATCACCATTTTTTACGTGAATACCAGTTGATTTTGGTTACTACCATATAATTATATTATTCCCAATCTATGAAGAAAGCGTATGTGATTGCCCTTTAAAATCGTGAATCGGTCACATAAACAAGGAACAAGGAAGACCAGTTCATTCATTTTTCTATTTGCTCATCGTCATGGATGTTTGATGGGTATATATTTGCTCGTTCACCTGGTCTTAATTCTAGATAGTGTGCTTGTTCCATTCATCCCCTCCTTTGTGGCTTACTCTAGCCAATTTCAAGTGACACGTGTGTTCCAACGTGATTGTTTGAACACATTGTTATATTACATATCACATAATTAATAATTTACATACATGTATTCATCTATTCAGTTGCCCTTATTACATATTCACCTGCCTTTCATTATTCCTCCTGTATTCACCTTTTTTGCCCCACGATGTGCATATCATGTGTAATCGAGATGGTGGCACCTGTGTTGCAGTTTGCTGGCACAGAGACCGTCGTGGCTGAAGGAGAACAGCTTCATCTTAACGATGCTCGCTTATGCGCTGTGCCTCGTCGCCATTGGTCTAGCAAACTCAAAGCCTTTTAAAAGATTCCTTCGAAATTTAATGAAATCGTGATCGTGTGAGATTTTACATATAAAGTGCACAATGCTGGAAGTTTGCATCGGAATAAGAACTCCATAGTAGTATGGCAATTGTAGTATTATACGGTTACATAAAATATCTAAATATCTAAATACATAAAATGTCTCGATTTATGTTATATAGTGTATTCTTATTAATGTGAAAACGTATATGTATATGATGTGCGGTTGATAATCGTATAACCCATGGCCTTTGCTCACCCAGCACATGTTTAAGGAATGCTTGTGATCTGATCATGTGGTCAACCTGCTTAAGTTGGTCAGTAAAACCTAGTCATATGATACAATAGACCAAAGTTGTTTGCAAAATTAGCCTACACAATTTTCGAATTTTAGTTCCTTTGCTTAACTAGTTGAAAGGCAACTATATGTAAGTAGCCATTGTAGATCGAGTGCCTACGTGCGACTGTGTGCTAGTTATAAACATGCAAGGGATGGAGCTCATATATAAATATTCATATTATTATTTCACTTATACATGGGTGTGACGTCTTTGTAGGGTGATACTCCATTAGGAGTGTTCCCAACTTTGTGAACGCGGCTGATGTTATCTACAAGTGTCTCTACACAACTGTGTGGCAGCACAGCTGCTGCCTCGGGACGTCTTCTACTCCAATTGCGTGCTAAACAACTCGCCTCGATTGTGTTAACCTTCACTTGTAAGCACATCGCACAGTTTCTTGCCTCAACGGGGGGGGGGGGGCAAAGACTTGCAGGCTGACACTTCTAACCTGCCTAGTACATGTAGGCTATGCATTCAGTTACACAATTGAAATAATATAACACGCATGTAGCCGCACCACCGACTGCCTTTATTGTAACATGTCTGATAAGTTACAGAATGTGATATACACATACACATAGTTCCCTGTTGTGCGACGCACTAAAATGCCAACCGTTTGAAAACGAGCTAATTTTGTTAAGAAAAACTTGTGACCGATGTGAGAATTCCTGGCATTTATAAAGCATTTAAATCTAGTAATCAGTTTAGTTCTCAGAAGTCACACATTAACCTTATACCACTAATATGAAAAACTAGGCCTAACGGGTACATGTACATATCATCAACATAATCCACCTCCATGTACTACTAAAATGATAACCTGTATGAATCCTTGGATGAATGGATCTCAGTGGTGTGCATTACGATATAAAAATTGTAAGACTGGTTTTATTATAGTAACAATCTTTACCCCCCCACCTAATTTATTCCAACAAGAACACTGTATATTACAAGAACACTGGTTATTTGCAACAGTGTATGCAAATCACCTCTAAATAGAGGTGGTCATTACCCCACGTTATGTAACGTGGGCTAACGCTCCATCAGGAGTGCTCCCAACTTTGATATTATTAATGATTAATGATTAATGATTGATAATCCTAACCCTAACCCTAACCCTAACCTAAATGACATTAGACCACAAACTAGTATATGACCATGACGATATATATATATATATATATATATATGTTATTATGATCATTAATGACATCACGTAGCAAGAAATCCGGTATTTAGCGTTCACACCGTACATCCGGCCTTGGCCGTACAGCAGTATATCGTAATGCACACCACTGAGATCCATTCATCCAGGGATTCATACAGGTTATTATTTTAGTAGTACATGGAGGTGGATTATGTTGATGATATGTACATGTACCCGTTAGGCCTAGTTTTTCATATTAGTGGTATAAGGTTAATGTGTGACTTCTGAG
>NW_014577661.1:189199-192933 GCF_000485595.1 Priapulus caudatus | reverse complement strand
ACGAGAGTAAGATTGTTAACTATAATAAAACCAGTCTTACAATTTTTATATCGTGAATGCACACCACTGAGATCCATTCATCCAAGGATTCATACAGGTTATATTTTTAGTAGTACATGGAGGTGGATTATGTTGATGATATGTACATGTACCCGTTAGGCCTAGTTTTTCATATTAGTGGTATAAGGTTAATGTGTGACTTTCTGAGAACTAAACTGATTACTAGATTAAATGCTTTATAAATGCACAGGAATTCTCACATCGGTCACAAGTTTTTCCTCTTAACAAAATTAGCTCGTTTTTAAACGGTTGGCATTTTAGTGCGTCGCACAACAGGTTACTATGTGTATGTGTATATCACATTCTGTAACTTATCAGACTGTTACAAATAAAGGCAGTCGGTGGTCGGCTACATGCGTGTTATATATTATTTCAATTGTGTAACTGAATGCATAGCCTACATGTACTAGGCAGGTTTAGAAGTGTGAGCCTGCAAGTGTTTGCCCCCCCCCCCCCCGTTGAGGCAAGAAACTGTGCGATGTGCTTAACAAGTGAAGGTTAACACAATCGAGGCGAGTTGTTTAGCACGCAATTGAGAGTAGAAGACGTCCCGAGCAGCAGCTGTGGCTGCCACACAGTTGTGTAGAGACATTGTAGATAACATCAGCAGCGTTCACACGTAGCAGAAATCCGGTATTTAGCGTTCACACGAGGCAAATGCGCGGTCCAAGAAATACGGTATTCTAAACAGATCCGGTATTTGATGTAAATACGCGGCTTCCCAGACCCCGAATAATTTGCCATGCTTGAGAAATACCGATCTCTTGGACCGCGCATTTCCTCGTGTGAACGCTAAATACCGATTTCTGAAGCCGTGTATTTTATGAGACTGGTCCGCGTTCGACAGTTCCAGTGTAACGCGAGTGAACTGTCGAGCGCGGACCAGTCTACGTATTTTATCGGAAGTTGGTGCGCATTGCATTGTTTTATTTCGCATTGTTCGCTTGATTGTTTAAAGCAGCTCGCAGCTCGCAAATACCGTATTTCTGGAGCCGCGAATCAGCTCTCAGATTCGGTATTTCGCAAATACCGTATTTCATAAATACGAGGTCTCGTGTGAACGAGGCTTTTGTCTCAGATTCGGTATTTCGCAAATACCGTATTTCATAAATACGAGGTCTCGTGTGAACGAGGCTAATATTTACATTTGCTATGCAAGGACAATCAAAAAAACGGCGTTTGTTAAAAATGGGGATCAAAGATATAGGGTTACAAATATTTTTCATCCTTTAAATTAAGGTATAGGATTGACACCCTGCAAGCTTACACAGTAGGATAAAACCATGTGGCCACACATACGGTTTTGAATTTGTCATTGTCACATTGTGACATCTATAACTACACGGTGGCCTTGACCTGTTGCGGACCTGTTTTTAGTTGCGTAAAACGTTACAAAAACAAGTCTCATGGATCAACACAACTTATAACAGCAAAAATATCATTTTACAGATATGTACATAATAGCTTTTTATTATACAATAAATATATTTATGTATATTATCTGGTGTAAAAGCTCAATTTCATTCTGTGGTAATCATAATGTGGTATACCTTTTGCTTGTAAAAGCACAAGAAAAAGTGATAACTTCTATGACTCCTTATCAATTCGAGGCAACATGATTATCATAAGATATGAAACTGAACTTTAAACACCATTCACATTCCAGAGTGCAACCAGTACATACAACATTTTTTTTTACCCTGTACACAACACCACAGTGGTAATAATGCATGTACTTGTTATAATGTTCAATTGCTCCAACACTGAAGCTATCAAATTTACACAGATATTTATCATACTTGTTTGCGTTTGTCAATATTTTTTTTTCTTATGATGAAAACGAGCCAGGTTGAGGAATAATAAAAGATCACAGCTTTTGCCACACCTCATTTACCTTACATTGCTTAGAGATATTGGTTTATTACTCAATATAGTACATTCTACTACTCAGTTCAGTTTATCATTGAAACAAATTAACATGCATATATATCAGGAGTTAATAAAAGACAAATTGGTCTTTTATTAACTCCTGATATATATGTCAAATGAATATACAGATTTTAGGATTTAGAGGCACAACCTTTGGCATCAAGGATTCTCATGGTGATGTTTTCCTGCTAAACTACTGCTGCAGCACTCTGGCCATTAGAAATGACCAATGGAGACACGTGGCTACTTGTCATGGGCAGGTTTGATATTGCTCGTTATGTGGTAATGTAATTAAACTTTACCACACACGCATATCATCCATCTATCCAAGATGCTTTGCTAGGATCCTTCCGTTGTATTTGATATGGAAGCCGATGATGTAATGTTTCTCTTGTTCAGTTCCATGTAAACGACATAAGCCAGTGGCACGAGTATCGCAACAAGAATCATAACTACAACAACATTCCACCACCTGATTCCGCAGTCAGTGCCATTGAAAATGGACATCTTCTCTATGGGATAAAACCGTTTGCACGTTAACGTCTGCTTCACTTCTTCCAGTGAGCCTTTGTACGAAGACGTCGACTGCCGAATCTTTTCCAGGTCCTTGTCCATGCTTTCCAGAAACGTCCGAGCGTCTCTGGAAGTCGAGCCATTCAGCTGGTCACGTATGCTTATGGTCCTCACAAATATAGTTTCCTCATCAGAACTCAGTGGTACATCTGAACATGAGACTGTTCTCCGCCTGGCCTTGCGGCCTGTCTCAGAAGACGTGGATGCAATGATGTTCTCCGTGGAAATAATGTCGGCCAGTAGACCGTACCTCTTCAATGGAATTTTGACATCTACTAAGGCGAAGAACTGTTGGTCGGTTACAAGATTGTTGATGCGTTTTATTTCAGCCACCTACATACAGAAGAAAATAAATATAATTTGCATTAATTTCATAATAAGATACATATACTGTTTTGCTAAATAAGGTAGATATAGAAAAAACTTGACTGTTTACTCATTATGGCAGTGTCACAACTGACCTATTACCTACTGGCTAAAAGCAAGAATAATTGTGACGAGCATTTTAGTTTCTGCCTTCAACAAGGTGAGTACCACAGAACAGCTGCTATTAATAATTGTGCCTTGCACATTTATAGCAATAATAACATGTCTCTCAGATACATAAAGACTACATGCAGAATTAAGGCAGACTTGTTAGAATTAGATGTCAACATTGTTTTTATCTCTGAGCATCTCTCGTTAAACTAAACATGTAACGGTTAATTACCGGACATCCATACTGAAGAGCCAAGCTCTGCAGAGTATCACCGGGTTTAATTCGCCTGTCGATGAAAGTGGGTGGTTCATCCGTCTTTTTCTGCACACACCGTTCTGCCTGCAGACCGGTGCCCCTCTGCCGTACATCCGACATCTCGACGACGTCGTCTGCAGTGAGTTCATCGTCTTCGGTGCCGGCATTGTCAAAGGTGTAATACTGAAAGCCGTTGTCGTTCTTATGCTTTCCTGAAACACGTGCGCACACAAATGCATTCCTTAAATTCTGGTTAGAACTTAGATACATCAAATTATGAGCGTGATATTAAAAACCATTGTGCGGTGTAGTGACCGATTTGAATTATCAGGTAACAATAACCAAATTATGTGTTTCTAAATGGTATTTGTCCAATGAACGCATTGTCATAGTTGTTGGATATTTGGGACCCCCACATGCATGACAGAACATAGAGATA
>NW_014577661.1:187430-189174 GCF_000485595.1 Priapulus caudatus | reverse complement strand
GGCCCTTCAGGCCTACAGCTTTTTCTGCTCAGTGGCAAACACTGGTGTAGTGACCGATTTGAATTATCAGGTAACAATAACCAAATTATGTGTTTCTAAATGGTATTTGTCCAATGAACGCATTGTCATAGTTGTTGGATATTTGGGACCCCCACATGCATGACAGAACATAGAGACAATAATGTAACCCAACAAGAGTAGCCCTACTTTTATTGGGTTACATTATTGTATCTAGACAGAACAGTGCACACGGCATCCGTCCAGCATTGACTTGCTTTGTTTAATTGCTGATTTCAAACATTCATATATATGGCTTTTAACTTGGGGATATTGGGGCTCGTAGGGTCTATGTCCCCCTGACCTCTGTTTGACCTGGCTCGTTTAGATATTTCTGACTAACGCTAACCCTAACCCTATATATATTATATATTATATATATATATATATTAGTCAGAAATAGCTAAACGAGCCAGGTCAAACAGAGGTCAGAGGGACATAGACCTTATCTGCGATATTGGGCCCTACTCGCTTCCTTTTTTATCACTTCGTATTGGTGATATAAACCACTGCAAGAACATTAAACATTGTTCTTCATACAATTGTGACATTTACTGACATACTACCACGACAGAGAGCAAATGTCTAAACAAATAGCATTGAGAGGGGCACTCCCATTGTTAAAGATACTGGGGACGTGCCGCTGGACAGGGTATATTTTCCGAACATCATTATTGGCATGCAGGGTTATCTAGATACACACCCATCAAGCTGATATTGAACCAATATTGGCAAAACAATATTGGGCCAATATCACCAGGCCAATATTGGACCAATATAGGCATATATTGGTTCAATATAGGCAGATATTGGTCCAATATCTGCCTATATTGATTGGCAAAACAATATTGGGCCAATATCACCAGGCCAATATTGGACCAATATAGGCATATATTGGTTCAATATAGGCAGATATTGGTCCAATATCTGCCTATATTGACATGACAGGACAGGACATAGCCGAAATGTGCAATATTGCAACAGGCTATACTTTTTAGTGCACAGTATATATTGGGACAGGGTGTATTTTAACCTGTTACAAAAATTCGAAGTGAAGAGCGGCGAATATACTAAGCGCCATTTCTGTTGACCTGTGACGTACTTCGGTTTAAAGAGCGGATTCACCGACTAATCGGAGGGCGCTGCGTTTGCCGATCGCTATGCGCATTGGGAATGCGTACGTCACAGGTCAACAGAAATGGCGCTCGAAATATCCGCCGCTCGTCCCTTCAAATTTTTGTAACAGGTTATATTAGTTTAATACAGAGTATTGTGATACATAGTAAGTTCCAAGATAGCGGAGAAAGGTTCGTTTTGAGAATAAACCCAGTTTGGAAGTTCTAGTCTCTGAAAACGCACCAGCAAACCGTCCTGAGTGATTCACCCAGGGGTTCCCTGAATTTCCTCCACAGAAAACCATAGCGACGCATTGTAACCCTATCCTGGGTTTGGGTTACATTATTGTATCTAGGTCACACCCCATGGCTATAGCTATAGCCCTGGACGTTTATTCCATATGGACTGTCCAGCATAGAAGTAGAAGTAGAAGTAGAAGTAGAAGTAGAAGTAACCCTGCAAGTAGGCATGCAGCGTTACACTCAATCTGTCTATGTATATCATATATGTGGGTCACTTGGGTGATCACTGATCATCCATAACCTCCACTGCCACTGGCGCACGACGGGTC
>NW_014577661.1:181328-187420 GCF_000485595.1 Priapulus caudatus | reverse complement strand
TTGCATATAGTTATGCTGCATGAGGCACGGATTCTGTAACGTCTTGTTGACTAGCAACTACAAATACTCGCCAAAGGCGGCCATAATCGCTCGTTACGTTGATGAGACTACGATGATTTCTTTAAATTCTGGCCCGATTCATAGTAATCTTTTAGTAAAGTTGGATTTGGCCATGTTAATTATGCAAATTAGCTAATTAAAAATGTTCCCCAAAGTTGGCGTTGTGCCAACAAAGCTAAAAATCTTCCAGACATGGATATGAATACATATCAATAAAAAAACCTTGAACTATTAAAAATTTCTTGGTTCACTATTGAAAGGATACGGCCCGCAACTAGACTAGGATCGCTGCCGCAGGCTATAGGCGATCCGCGGGCTATAGTACTAGAGCTAGGGCCACTGGCACTGGGTCACCTGAAAACTTCAGTCTTTACTAAATTACTTAGTTAGTGCAATTCCAAGTTTTTACTTTATAAATTTCAGAAAGTTCGGTATACGACACACGAAATCAGAATCACCAAGTGGAAGCGTATGCATTGCTATGGACAGTCTACTTAACTATTTCATCAAATAGACAAAAAAATAACATGTAGGGGGCCTACGTACGTGGGCCTCATTTGATTTAGTTACTAGGTTAACGATTACGAACCTTGCAGCAAACTTCCACGGGCGTAACCTTTCTTCATCGCGAGCACAATTACAGTGAAACATTTGGCTAACGGTACTCTTGAGTGATACTGACAGCTATCAAATAAACGTTATTAAATATACTGTACAAAATTCATAAATATTGACATCCGTCTCAAACGTGGCAAATTTACACTGACGACTTCTTCAAGATGATGAGTTGCATTCGTTTGCCAACAGATGGTGCTGATGCTAGTATACGTCTACTGTTCACCTGTTTACAATAGATCGTCTGCTACCAGTGCGTCAGACCCACAGAAATAGAATAGAAGTAGAACTTCTATTCTATTTCTGTGGTCAGACCCACTGATCTCTATAATATAATCTCGATTATATTATAGAGATCAGTGGTCAGACCTGAGCCAGAGCAAGGAGCTAAATATAACAGCTAAAATGAGCTAAAATGTGAAAGGAGCTAAAAAAAGGAGCTAAAAGGAGCTAAACAAATCTAAAAGGAGCTAAAATGATATATTTAGCTCCTTGAGCCAGTTGATTTATATGCTCTGCCTGAGCGTCAGACCAGTGCCACCTCAAGCTATACTCATATAGACTAGTATATGTGTATATATATATATATATTACATATATTGTTATTTCTTCTCATCATTTCTGTTGAGCGTGTCATACTGTAGTATTTCTAGAACTATTCAGTTCTTATTTCGCGCGGTATTTAAGCAGTTCAGCTAGGGTTATGGACGTTAGCGTTTATGGACGTTTAGCGTTTAGCGTTTAGCGTTTAGACGTTTATTAGACGTTTAGCGTTTATGGACGTTAGCGTTTATGGACGTTTATGGACGTTTTTTTAGGGACCTTTTAGGAAGTTAGGGACGTTCTGCTCGTTTACATTATGTTTTAGTCCTGTGACTCGCGGGTTTCCTTGTCGCGTTATAAAAGCGGGTGTTGTGCGTGGCGCGGGCGCTTTTGCTGCTTGAGTCGTATTTACACGTTTGCGTGCGCTTGCGCATTTTTCCACCATGCACCATACATTTTTTATCTGCACGTGTGCAGGTACGCACGTGTTGAGTAATAAATTTGGAGATATAAAAAAGATGGGAGTTGAATATTGGTTATCACGCACGGAAAGTAACACACACACACACACACACACACACACGCATATATATATATAATATGTGTGTGTGTGTGTTGGTGCTGTGTGTGTGGCTTGATGGTGTGTGTGATGTGTGCTGTGTGTGTGATGTGTGGGTGTGTGTGTGTGTTGTGGTTGTGCATTGTGTGGATGTGTAGTGTGGGCCACTGTGTGTGTGTCGTGTGGTTACTTTCCGTGCGTGATAAACCAATATTCACTCGGCATTCTTTTTTATGGCTCCAAATTTATTACTCAACACGTGCGTACACTGCACACGTGCAGAATAAAAAATGTTATATGGTGCATCGTGGAAAAATTGCGGCGAGCGCACGCAAACGCTGTAAATACGGCTAAGCAGCAAAAAGCTGCCCGCGCACCGCACAACACCCGCTTGGTTATATATATATATATCATATATACTATTTATATATATCTATATATATATATATATATAGTATATATTATATATGATCAGGGCGGATCTAGTCTTTTCAGGAGACGGTGGGATCGACCGGGGTTGATTTTTGAGCTGAAAGGCGCTGCCGAAATTGGCACAGTACGCGGCCTGCGAGTTATGTAGTCCACGCGGCGCGAAGTAGGCGTGTCCGCCGAGGGCATGCTAATTTATTTTTTGCAGTATTTTACTAGTATCATAACAATAGTCAGCTGGACTGAACGGGCGGTGGGCGTGCAACCTCCCCCCAACCCCTGTAGATCTGCCACTGGCATAATTATATCATAATAGTTATACTAATATATATATATATATATTATATATATATATCACAGACTATCATAACTTATACTCACTGTCACACAAGCGCGCACACGCGCATACTCACGCCGATATCACTTTAATAGTCAGGAGTCAAGAATCTATTACTTATCTTTACTCTCGATAGCTATTATACTGATGACTGGATTGTTGCTGCATGTACCTGTCCAACGTTGATACGACTTTGAATAAAATGACATAACTTGAATGAAAACAGGCCTTTCTTTTTTGTATTAAATTAATTTAATCCATCCTGAGCTAAGGTTTTTTTTATTGAGCTGTTCTAATAAACTCGTTTTCAACAAACGTGTTGGCAGATTAAAAATAATCAATGATATCAAAGCAACTTATCTAAACAGAGTTATATTCTAGTGTAGTATTAGTTTGATGTATTATATTCTCTCTCATCTCTCTCTCTCTCTCTCTCTCTCTCTTTCTCTCTCTCTCTCTCTCTCTTCTCTCATCTTTCTCTCTCTTCTTCTCTCTCTCTCTCCTCCTCTCTCTCCTTTCCCTTCTCTCTCTCTCTCTCTCTCTTCTCTCATCCGCCATCTCTCTCTCTCTCTCTCTCTATAATATATATTATACTATATAATACTATATATATATATATATATATATTATATATAAGCATAGGACCGTAGCTGCCGGTCACAGTGTGTTTGAGACAGCGAGCTCGATCCCCCAGACCTTGGCAACCGAGTCACGTGCGACACTACCATCCACTCCACAACCGCAAAAACGCACCGTCGGCTTTGCCCCTTCAGACAAATTAAGCTATAGCTATAATTAAGCTATATACTAGCTGCAACGCTGACGCAAATATCATTCGTTTAGCATCGTACACACAAGCCATGCCACGTATATCATATGATATGCCCGCTCGCATCGCTGGTCGGGCTGCCAGTCAAAGTAATATTTATCGGCCAAACTTACGCGCTCAAAATGGGCAGAGGTATGCCCGGGAAGGATTTAAATGGTGATATCCGCTCTGGAAATTTCTCGCGCCACTGGCCGCCCTTAAGCTCATGAGCATGAACTGTAACGAAACCGCCCCCACCAGAGCACGGGAGTACCCCGAACCTATCAACACGATAGCCATGGTCGTTATAATACTCCGCATTGACCCGTGCACCTATGTACACACAGTCGGCTAGACGTAGGCCTACTATTCCCCGACGACTAATCACAATAAGAACCGAATATGAGTTACTATTATCATTGCTTCTCTCATTGCCTTGCCTTTGTTCTCAGTCGTTCGTGCATGCGTGAGTTGCCGGATTCAGTAAATCCGCAATGCACGCTCGTTTGTTATTTCATGGCCTCACCTTCTCACACAACCTTCCCAAGAAAACCAGCCATTTACTTAAGATAATGACGCCTGAATGACCTAGTAGTCTAGACAAGAAATGTGCTTATTTAAGATCCATGAGGCGTTTTTGAGGAAAAGCAAACAAATAGGTTTTTCTGTAGTGGATTTTCGTGCTGAATATGAATTTTTTTGTTGAAAATTGAACCAGTCTATAGTAGTGTTTTATTGTCTGCACCCTCGGCCTGTCACGAATCTATTATTATGTTATCGATGTATTGTGTATATTTGGGTTTTTGTTTTTATTGTGGCAATCGCTGTTTGATTATAATTATGCTACTGCTGTAACTACCGTTGAGTCAATATAATTAGAGATAATAATTAGAGAGCTGCCGGCCACAGTGTGTTTGAGGCAGCGAGCTCGATACCCCAGCCCTTGGCAACGGTCACGGCGAACTGCCATACTCCACAACGCAAAACGCCCGTGGCTTTGCCCCTTCAGACAAATTAAGCTATAACTATAATTAAGCTATAACTATAATTAAGCTATAACTATAATTAAGCTATAACTATAATTAAGCTATAACTATAATTAAGCTATATACTAGCTGTAACGCTGACGTAAATATCATTCGTTTAGCATCGTACACACACACAGCACGTATATATATATCATAATTATGGTAATGCGTGCTCTGGTACACACATTCTTATGCGTGACACTAGCGCCGACCAGCCGCAACGAAATATTTTATTTAGTGTTGCGGGTAATCGGAATGTTGAGATAATTTGGGTTCTCTCTTATTATATGGGGAAGGTAACGCGTTTCACGTTTTTCATAGAAATATATTCTTGAGTGTCTATATGTCATCTCTTTTATGCTACTGCTGTAATTACCGTTGAGTCAATATAATTAGAGATAAATTATATATTCTAAATAAATTACATATCGCAAATAAAATACATTATAATTTAGAAGTAATATAAGGAGACTGGTGAATACATATGCAGATAATATATATAACTAGCAAAGTACCCGTCCTTCGGACGGTTGGAATTTATGAATGAGTGTATTAGTGTTGTAGCTCACCTAAGGATCAAGCGCTTCTTTGTAAAGTATGTTTTTGGTCTTTGTGTGCTGTGTGTGAATGTACATCGCTCTGGGTTTGCCTACTTGTCAGAGGGCAACATAGAGCATGCCATGGAAGAAGACAGGTGTGGTGAGGCCCAAGCCTATGGTAGTGAAAGTCTATGGTAGGGATGCTCACGGGTGCGGGCATATGCTGTGAATGTAGAGATGCATGGTTTAGCTGAGAAGGAGTACTTTGAAGAAGTAAAATAGAATAGAAAAGTTTATTTGATGAGATTTACAGGTGATGGACACTAAATTACAGAACTTCATGGTATGCAACGTTGGTAGTGTCGTAAACAGAGTCTGATTTCCCTTGAGTTTAGTTGTGAGTATTTCTGCATCAAGTGTGTGTGTGTGTGAAGTCTATGGATTTTAAGTCTAGTACTATTGCAGAGTCATTGTCGAATATTTAGATTTAGTTTTCAGTGATAGTTTCTGTGAGTTGTTTGTCAGCAGTTTGGATATGGTTTTCGGGGGCGGAGATTTTATCGCGAACGTCCTTTTTAGTTTCATGTAATTGCGCGACTGTCTGGGACATGAGCAACTAAAACTGATCCTTCGGACAGCTGGCGAATTCTCATGAATCGATTGCGATATGAGTGTTGTAGCCTCACCTAAGGATAAGGGCGCGTCTTTGCTAAAAATATGTTTTTGGTTTTCTTGTACTGCATGTGTGAATAAACATCGCCGTGGGTTTGCCTACTCATGAGAGGGGCAACATGAGAGCATGCCATGGGAGAAGACACGGTGTGGTCAGGTCCAAAGCACGTATTGGCCTTAGCTGAAAAGGAGTTCTGTCGTTGGCCTTTTGTTTATTGTCATAGCACCATAAGTCAAAGCGCCGGATACGGAATTGCAGTCCTTTTTTAAATTAAAATGGAAGATACTGGGGATGTGTCCTGGAAGGGATGAGTGATATGCGTGGTTATGCAACTTAGCCGGTTTGCCAGCTTGCTAGTCCCATGTGCCGTGATGACGAACGTCTATGACGTTGGAATGGCAGGCTGTGAGTCGATACACGTTGTTCCGACTGCTGGCGTGAATGTTGGCGTGGGCCCGTCTTAAAGATGAGCTGAGGCGAAGGATGATTTGGGTGTGTCCC
>NW_014577661.1:174836-180067 GCF_000485595.1 Priapulus caudatus | reverse complement strand
TTTCAAGCCAGGCTTTTATCTAGTCTGATGAAGAAAGATACACTCGAGAAAACTTGCTGATTAAAATTAACATTTTTTTCTATTTTCTACACACTCACGACACAGCACGCACGCACGCACGCACGCAACGCAACGCCCGCACACACACGACACCACACACACACAGACCCACACACACCACACACACACACACACACACACACATGCATGCAACACACACACACGCACACACACACACACACACACACACACACACACACACACACACACACATACACACACATACATATATATATATATATATATATATATATAAATATACTCCATAGGTGTTGTAAGCGTTTAATCTATGAGGAGAATAGAACGTTACAGAATGATGATTATTTACTATAAGTGATAAGGTATATTGCTACTCGTGTCAGTCTCATACACTTCTGATAATATAATACGAACGTTAATTACAACGGTGATCAAACAAGGGTTATGAACGCAACCGCAGGTGTTTACAAGCGCGATGAAGATGAGAAATCCGGACAGCAAGGCAAAGAGACACTGCAGAAATCAGGCGATAGAGTGCAGTGAGTGGGAGGCTGAGGATGAATGTTCTGCCTCGTGCGAAGATGGTCCAGGCGAACAGGTAGATGTACTAGATATATATAGAAAGCTGCGTATGCAAAACGAGATCTCTCAACAGAGATTGTGATTGACATTATTATACTTGTGTTATATTACAATATTATATTATTGTTGTGTTACTTATCTATAGCTGCGTTCACACGTATACACGGCCTAGCTGGTACCGTACTTAGTTGGTGCTAAGTCGGGCTAAAATGCGTTCACACGAGATACACGAGATTCGAGGCTTAGCTAGCTAGGTATAATATAGACTAGTACCCGGTCGACAGTTCCACACGCTTGTAATATACACGTATAATAATACACATTTTACAGAGTTATAACGTAGAATTTCAGAGTACTCTAGTATTTACCTCACTATATATGATCTATAGTCAAGAACGACGTATATATCTTGACGTGTACATAGAATGCCTTTTTCGTCTAGGTATCCACCCGACACTGTTACTGCACGAAAGATGGGCGAACTGTGAACTTCGTAGAGGAAAACGAGTGTACGGAGAAAGAGCTAGAGAAAGAAATGAACGGAGAGGTAATTTCACGAACTCGCTATAGTTGCATACGGCAACGATAAGTCGAACAAACGACAATTAAGTCTGTCTTCTGCATTACCGACAACACAGCCATTAGGGCGAAAAGAACGATTATGCACAATCTCGCTTTCTTTCTCGCTCTTTCTCTCTCTGTGTGCGTGCGTACGCGCGTGTGTGTATGCATGTGTGAGGTGTTGATTCCATAGTCCTCATTAGTTAAGCCCTAGGCATTTACATACCAGTTAGATCCGGGTAGTGCAGTAAGGGACGGCGAGTAGGTGTACAATCCCAGTGCCCCGGGTAAAAAAAAACATGCCATCACCAAGTTCCCAGTTAAATCAATTCGCAATTTCCTGTTCCCGTGGACTTCTACTCACGACACCAATCTGTTATCTGATATTTCCCGGTTCTCAGATCATTACAATGATCCAATCCCGCGTCGCGGTAAAAGCCGTTTCCCCCTCAGTTCAGGTATAGCTGTCTGGTTGACCGTACACAGTTGCAATCCGCTTACTCAGAGGGGGCCTACCTCAATGCTGGTTCGATCATATGGCAATTTCGTTGTGATACAGCCAGTATAAGAAGAAATTAAGTGCCATAGCTTTCCATACGCAATATTGCTAGTATTTGCTTGCAAAAACCTATTAAATCCTGAACCTATACTACACCTGCGCGCGCGCACACACACACACACGCACGCACTCACGCACGCACGCACACATGCACACATATATTATATTATATACATATTAAATTATATATATCATGTTTTGTTCAGAAATATATCTTTTGTAACGTGTCTGTTGATTATAGGCACATCGGTTTCACACAATTCGTCACGAGTATTCGGCCGTAATAGTTTTGCCCTTGCAACTATACAATATACAACTATGTACAGCTGTCAGTGCAAAGGCACTGAGCTACACTGATTAATATCAGCAGCTTAGCCAAGGGCAGCAGTTAGCCATGACTCATACCCGATCACGTATGTGAGCCACCTTCATGAACAACTGGACCCCATCATTACCTCCGCCAAGGAGGTAATGTAATCGGTCTCGTGTGTGTGTTCGTGTGTGTGTGTACCCCAGCCACTAGTGTTCGCGCAATCGATTCAGCAGCAGCTCGCCTTAGCGCGATCGATTCAGCAGCAGCTCGTCTTAGGGCGTCCAGTCAGCGGCAGCTCGTCTTAGGGCGTCCAGTCAGCAGCAGCTCGCCTTAAGGCGTCCAGTCAGCAGCAGCCAGCAGCGAGCCAGCTGTTATACACATACATGTTACTTGCTGGCGGAGGTATGCACTCTCCGTGAGTGCCCTCTGTCTAGTTTTAAATGCGTTTCTCTTTGTCTGCGTTTCCTCGATGTGACGGTGTTAAAATACCAGGGACCCGTTGTCAGAAACATCGCGAAAGTTTACGGCGCATCACAAGTGTAGATTGCCGTAAATTTTGAAGTGAAATGTCGTGCCAGCTCTATGACATTTTCGACTTTTGATAGACGTAGCTGTTGACGATCTTTCTGACAAAATCCTCCGCATAGCCTTCAACGCTGAGGACAGCAATACCCCCGTCTTCAGTAATGGTGGACCTATAAGTATAAGGAGTGTATATTATAGATAATATATTATATAGTCTATATAATACACTCCTGTAAATATCAGTGTGAACGTTTAGACGCTCTGGCAGTTAACAACCTTCACCGCCAGTAAAGTGGTAGCACCTTGGCGTAATGCTCTAGGGCTAAGAAATAAATCAAACCTCACTCTCCTATTGATTCGGCTATAGTTAGTCGACACACACACGCGCACGCACGCACACGCACACATGCCACGGCCAGGAATTCTTCCCGTAATTATCTCTGCATCTTTAATCTGTCCAGCGTGGCGGCCCGCGACGACCCGCTCTACGTAATCGAATAAAACATACAGATTGCACTGTTGCGATAGGCCGCGTTCGAAAATGCTGCTTAGCAACTGTGTGCGCGAAAAGTCGCATTGTGTCGTGCACGTCCGCGTCGAAAACACGAAAACTGCACTGCGCAGTTAGATGCGATATTGTATGACTACTAGGCACTTTAATTTATTTAATTTTTTTTTTTTAGGGTTAGGGTTAGGGTTTAGGTTGGTTTAGGGTTTAAGTTAGGTTAGGGTTGGGTTAGGATTTTTTTTTTTTTTTAAGTGCCTAGTAGTCATATCCTAACTGTGCCTAGTAGTCATATAATATCGCATTAAACTGCCTGGGTGCAATAAACTCGTCTGTTAATAATCCACCCATAACGACAAATATTCAAGTGGTGGTGTACGGTAAGTGATTATCTCGCTTAGACGGATCGGTTGGTTAACTGCGAAAGGCCTGAATGCAGACCTGCATGCTATCAGGAGTCTATCAATAGATCTATCAATATCTATGATAGACTCCTGATATATATATATGGATCAAGAGTACATAATGGATATGGATATACATTATGCATATGGATAGCTGACGTAAATGCTAAGGGAATGGCGTTCGGAGAAACAGGTTTTCATAAAAATTATACGGAACAAAATAGAAGATCCAGTTGAGTCAGAGAACGCAAGTTTCCAGCATGATTGCGTTTGCCTGTGTGCAAATTGCTACATGTATTAATATTAATTACGCTCGCCATTAGAAATGTAAAACTTCAAAAGATGGAATTTTTTCTATCATTTTATTTTCTCATTTTCGTTCACTCAACACAATCGCGCATAGCGAAAAATGATAGAACTATTCTTACTTCGGACGTGATTCTACAACAGTAAAAAAGGCAGTGCAACTGCATATATCTCTGTTTCATATGTATTGATACGGAAAAGAATATTAAAACATAATATTATTTGACTGAATATAGAAAAAATGTAAATTCGGATTTAAGATCAACACCGATTTAATCTAATGCTCTTGATTTCGTCGTTGTCCTGGTGTCTAGGAGAGGACACGAATATAGTTTAGTCGGTCCGAATAGACGGGAGGAAGGTGAACAGACAGTCAACGCAGTGATTTTACAGCAGTGACCTACGTCAAAAAATGTAAGGAAACGAAACGACAAGATTGTGTACTTCTTAATAATAGAGATGTATAGTTATTTGAGTTTAGCATGGTCAATTTAAGCAGGAGTAGATAATAGGGCCCCTATTATCTACTCCTGATTTAAGTTAGGTTGAGCTCAAATAACTAGCAAGGTTATATGAATGCATCTCTTCGTTGTCGCCGAACATGTATTATAATAATAAACGATTTGTTTAAAGTTTAATCGTATTATATCGAGCGAGCTACATTAAATACGATTAAACTTTAAACAATTCGTTTATTATTATAAACATGTTTGGCGACAACGAAGAATGCATTCATATAACCTTGCTCGTGCCCACCAGTATTCGACTGCGCATGCGCATCGGCAACACGAGCAATGAGCAGTAACTTGTCGTCAGAATCACGGATCGAACGGTATTCTGTCCGTGCCGTGGTTGCATCCGTGGCGAAGCTTACAGTAGGATCCGTAGCGGCTGCGCCGGTGTTAACCGCAGCCGGTGACGAGCCGGTAGATGCCGCCTCTGTCGTCGCCGCCGTCGACGAAAATTCCATCGTAGCGAGGTGGCGGTGGTGGTGCACTCAGCTGCGTCGGGTCGTTGCACGAGTCCGTCTTCAGGTTGCAGCGTGTCGCGCTTCTTCCCCGTCTGTTGCTGTTCTTCTTCTTCTTCCTCGATTCCCGCCCATTCTTCCCGGGCTCCTTCCTCTGCCCATTGGTGCTCCGGCCGTTGCTTCTGCCTCTGCCTCTGCCTCTGCCACCACCGCCAGCATTGTCGCCACCTGGTGGCGGCGGTGGTGGTCCCTCGCCAGCCCGATCTCCTCGGCCGGTTCCCTGGTGGTCAAAGTACATAATTATATATATATATATATATATATATGTGTGTGTGTGTGTGGGTGTGTGTGTATGTGTGTGTGTATGTGTGCGTGTGTGTGTGTGTGGCGTGTGCGTGCGTGCGTGCGTGCGTGCGTGCGTGCTGTGTGTGTCTGTGTGTGTGTGTGTGTGTGTGTGTGTGTGTGTGTGT
>NW_014577661.1:167322-174811 GCF_000485595.1 Priapulus caudatus | reverse complement strand
CCTTACTTATAGCACGTTTAACCTTATATTATGTATGATTAGTGGTATTATATGTATGGTATATATGTATTATCATATGGTATCGAGTAATGATATGGTATCTATGATATGGTATTATATATATATATATAGTATATATATATATATATACAATATACGCATATATATATTATACAACTCCTGATCCACTATTATGAGTGATTTGCTTACCGCCCAGTGATAACAGCACCAGGGTGCAAAATCGCAACCACCTACAACCTAGAAATACTCGCAAATGCACAGACCATTAACGTTGAGGCACGGCGCACATGCACGCACGGATATACATATATACATGTCAGCAAGAGCAGATAAAGAAGCCTTAAGATACCTTCTTTATCTGCTCTTGATGTCAGGTCATTATATACTAATCAACTAAACCTAAACCATAACATATTACTATCTCTGACTATATATATATATATCGAAACTGTTATTTATCTACTCTTGATATAATATTATATATATTGCGCGAACCTATATTATGTATGTATGGTATATATATATTATATATAATTATATATTATAATATATCATTATATATATATATAGACATCGTCATCAGCTTTAAATAATATCCTTCCGGCCGGCACAAAAATAATTGGAGTTTGTGTAAAATTATCTTCAAAATAGTGAGCAATCTACAAATAATTCAGAACTGCATACACTTCGAACTTAAATTTAACAACAATGTAAGATGCGTTTGTCAAGATGAAAATATAGTTGTGTTTAAGAAAATGGTCGCGACAAGGGGTGCATAATGTGTTGGTCGGCGTAGCGTGGTTGGTAGAGTGATGGATGATGAGATGCGAACGGGTTGAGAGGGAGTTGTTGTACAGGGTGGGGCAGACATGTCGGTTGTCTGGGGCGGAAGCCGACGTCTTTGTTATCTTAGAAGTAGTAAAGGGGGAAGTTCTAATGGTGTGCGGAGACGACGGGAGTGCGCGAGGGCACGTACGTCTGCGGTGCCCTGCGTGTGCGAGATATGTTGTTTGCAGAAACAATATACTATTTTGCCTGAACATACTGCTTGGTTTTTAGAGTTTCAATATTCATCGCTACAAACACGATCTACATTAAAACGTACCGTCATCCTTCGTCGTACATTTGGGCTGCCATGACCAGGATCGTAAACGTGTTTGCGGACAATACGCAGAGCCTACGAAAGATCACGAGCAACGAACACGGAAGAAACAAACTGAGAAGAAAGAGAAAGATGGACAGATATAACAGGAGGCGGGACGAGAGAGCAAGGAGACAGAAGAAGGAGTGAGAGAGGTGGAGAGACGTGGTGGTTGGGTTGAGGACAGAATGCAACTGTCGACTGCGCGAGCAGACAGAGCAACGGAAGCGAGAGAAGAAGCCTGGAGAGAAGAGAGAAAGATATAGTGTAATGCTCGGTTGGTTTTTTAACTGGGTGCTAGTGTGCAGTTTTCTAGTGTAAATTTCGTCTGTGCTACGCTGTTTACTGTCGCCTTGAGTGCTAAGTATACTGACATATTGGCCTGTGGCGGACGGTTTGATGCCACAATAGAGCGTTATTTAGGGTGACTAAGTATAAAGAGCGTTACACGGCTAGGGATAGATAGCGTCGGTGGCACGCGGTGTGAGTAAAGGCCGAAGAGGCCCCGACACAAACGTTCATTGCGTCCGTTAACGCATGGAAAACGAGGTTAGAATAACGCGGGTAAAGTTATGTCTTGTAAGACAAGTCGCTATACACGTCGAGAGAGGAGACTACGCGGATTTTGTGTCACAGGCATATACGGCTGGGAAATCCTCCACATTAACGTGTCAGGGAAACGGAATAATCGATACGCTAGAAGGTAAGCACCCTAAGATACTGTACTGTAAGTACCGTAAGATATAGAGCCAGTAATACACCGTACGTGATATAAGTATAGTGTTACGAAGGTGTATAGTGATATACTATGGAGCGGCTGCGACGCGGTAAGTTGCAAAGCACAGATGATATGGTTTGGGAAAGGCTGTGGACGCTCGAACTCGGCAGAGTATATTGTAGTCTAGAACACGGCATATATAATGCTCTTGCGGAAACGGAAATACTTAAAATAGATGTGATCAACCCTGTGTCGGCAGTTTATTCGTAATTTAAAGTGAAAACGTTATTATAAAACGTTAATACTCTCGAACGTTTTTCCTGTATACACCATGCAGGCATGCATTATACGTTTTTTTTGTTCCCTCAACCTGGTTTTAGTGACAAAAAGGTGCATTTTATGTGTGGAAATCTTTGTTGTGTAACTTTGATTTAGAATTGTGATCGTTTCTTAATTTGTGCTAACAGTGCGGTACGGTTCCACTATATTGTTAGACCGCTGCGAACAATCTAATCAGGTTTGATTATAGGCCAAAAACATTTCATCGAAAATATGAATTCAGTGTGCGCTTTTTTGGCTGTCTCTATGATATAATGGAATGATATTGATGATTATTGTGGCCGTATGATGTGTGGCAAGTGGTTAGTACGCACTCAGTGGCCGTGTTTCATTAATGCCTGTGTGCTGGGCCCTTGTGTGCCCTGTGATTATGATGATTTAATCCAGATATAAAACGTGGGTTTCCGGTAATGTCGTGTCGCTACGCATACGCCACGCTACGTTTAAGCTCATACAAAATACGCAAGAGTGAAATTATTGCAGCGATATCAAAATGGTTACTGCAAATGTTTGAGTTTTCTGATTTGTTATTGCTGTAGACTTTATCGTACTTGTTTCTACGTTCATATGTGATCTTTATATGTATTTTGATTGTTGGTTATGTGTATCTGTGTATCGATTGTCTGTATTATAGTGTCATCATGGATTTTCTGTTCAAACTGTATTTATTGTATTGAGGTATATTAATTGGTGTTCGGTGAAGAGATATTGTATATAGTTGTAGGGTACGAGAAATTTGGGCTAATGTTGGATTGTCTACATAGCCAGGATGAGAGACAGGGTCTGCGTGTGTGTCTGCGCGCGCCGCGCGCCACGCGTGTGTGTGTGTGTGTGTGTGTGTGATGTGTGTGTGCTGTCGCGTGCGTGCTGCGTGTGTGTGTACGTACGGGTTAGGATTAAGATTAGGGTGTATTTGTAGATTAGGCGACGCGCTAAAGTAATGGCTTATAGAAGCCATCGTCTTCGAGCGAAAGGAGGTATGTTAAAGTATGGTTTGCCAGATGGTAAATGTAAGTTTTGTTTAGAAAATGTCGCGACAAGGGGTTGCATAATGTCAGTTGGTTCGCGGTAGCGGCTTAGTTGTTAGCTATGCGATGATGGAGATGCGAAACGGCTTGAGAGGGATCTGTTGTTGTACATGTGGGCAGCACATGTCGGTGTGTCGGGCGCGCGAGCCGACGTTCTTTCTTTATCTAGAAATAGTATAAGGGGAAGGCTCTCTTGGTTGTGGAGATGGACGAGGGACTGTGGCGACGGCACGGTTCTGCGTGCACTCCTGTGCGAGCATATGTTGTGTTGAAGAAAACATCATACTATTTTGCTGACACTACTGCTTTGGTATTGGAGTTTCAATATTTCCGAGGTTCAAACTCGAGTTTAATCTCACAACATAATTTTGCGTAAATCATCCATTGTCACATCGTACAGCGCACAGTACCAGTGCAGTATATTAGCTGCGCTACAGCACCACTGTTGCTATTATATAATTACTTTTTGCATAGGACACAATCACTGATATTAAGCGGCACTGAAATTGTCCTGGCATACACCCTTGTATATAATTATATATATTATATGTATATATATCGCAATAAATACCCATTTAGATATATAGAATTCAATGCAAAATTTCGCAGAGCAATTGTTTTTCTTCATCGTTAGCAAGATGTGAATTAGGCAGTTATCGAACGCGCTGTTAAATCTATACCAAATCTATACTCTTTATCGAAATCTCTGTAGAGGATTACAGATGATCGAGAGACTATAAAGTCTACGGGTTCTTTCCTCTAACAGGAGATATACCATACTATACTATCCGGAGTGAATAATAACAGATTAAAAATAATAGATAGAATAATAATGGATAGCTATTATTATTTACTCCAGATACTATGTCTATATTAATTACCCATCATAAGTAATAGTAATAACGATGATTATAAGCAAGGGTTATGAATGCTCTCGCAGGTGTTTGGAAGCGCAATGAAGATGAGAAATCGAGGCAAGGGCAGGGCGATGGGAAACCGAGGCAAGAGCAGGGTGATGAGAAACTGCCAGGGCAGCGAGGTAGAGTGCGACGAGTGGAAGTTTAAGGACATGTGCTCTGCCGCCTCGTGCGAGGAAGGTCCCGGTGAACAGGTACGAACTACTTTTTACTCCGCGTCGCACTCAGTAGGTGATCGGGGCGGGACATGGTTGACATCATAGAAATAATATAGAAATAACATAGATAATATATATATAAATATATAGTCATCTACATTATTTCTATGGTTGGCATAATCGTCCTGTAATGTGCTGCATTTAGCCGTGCGTCGTAATATATGCGCAGTGCATCATTTACACCATTTACGATCACGCGTATATATATATATATATATATATATCATGTATAATGTTCAGTCACTATTATATGACTAGATGTTTACAGTCAGGGTTGTGTTCTATTCAGATGCTCATGCGGCATTGCTCCTGTGAGAAAATGGGACGGACTATACGCGTCAGAAGGCGGGTAAAGTGTAAAGACGAGGACCAAGACGAACACATGGACACAGAGGTAATTTCATCAACTGTATAAATGGATGCGCGTGTGTGTGTCTGTGCGTGCGCGTGTATGTGTCTGTGCGTGCGCGTGTACAGCTGAGTGCACCACCACCGCCACCTTCGCTACGATGGAATTTTCGTCGACGGCGGCGACGACAGAGGCGGCATCTACCGGCTCGTCACCGGCTGCGGTTAACACCGGCGCAGCCGCTACGGATCCTACTGTAAGCTTCGCCACGGATGCAACCACGGCCACGGACAGAATACCGTTCGATCCGTGATTCTGACGACAAGTTACTGCTCATTGCTCGTGTTGCCGATGCGCATGCGCAGTCGAATACTGGTGGGCACGAGCAAGGTTATATGAATGCATCTCTTCGTTGTCGCCGAACATGTATTATAATAATAAACGAATTGTTTAAAGTTTAATCGTATTTAATGTAGCTCGCTCGATTAAATACGATTAAACTTTAAACAAATCGTTTATTATTATAATACATGTTCGGCGACAACGAAGAGATGCATTCATATAACCTTGCTAGTTATTTGAGCTCAACCTAACTTAAATCAGGAGTAGATAATAGGGGCCCTATTATCTACTCCTGCTTAAATTGACCATGCTAAACTCAAATAACTATACATCTCTATTATTAAGAAAGTACACAATCTTTGTCGTTTCCGTTTCCTTTACATTTTTTGACGTAGGTCACTGCTGGTAAAATCACTGCTTGACTGTCTGTTCACCTTCCTCCCGTCTATTCGGGACCGACTAAACTATATTCGTGTCCTCTCCTAGACCACCAGGAACGACGACAAATCAAGAGCATTAGATTAAATCGGTGTTGATCTTAAATCCGAATTTACATTTTTTCTATATTCAGTCAAATAATATTATGTTTTAATATTCTATTCCGTATCATACATATGAAACAGAGATATATGCAGTTGCACTGCCCTTTTTTACTGTTGTAGAATCACGTCCGAAGTAAGAATAGTTCTATCATTTTTCGCTATGCGCGAATTGTGTTGAGTGAACGAAAATAAGAAAATAAAATGATAGAAAAAATTCCCATCTTTTGAAGTTTTACATTTCTAATGCCGAGCGTAATTAATAATTAATACATGTACAATTTTGCACACAGGCAAACGCAATCATGCTGGAAACTTGCGTTCTCTGACTCAACTGGATCTTCTATTTTGTTCGTATAATTTTTATGAAAACCTGTTCTCCGAACGCCATTCCCTTAGCATTTACGTCAGCTATCCATATGCATAATGTATATCCATATCCATTATGTACTCTTGATCCATATATATATATCAGGAGTCTATCAATAGATATTGATAGATCTATTGATAGACTCCTGATAGCATGCAGGTCTGCATTCGGAGCCCTTTCGCAGTTAACCAACCGATCCGTCTAAGCGAGATAATCACTTACCGTACCCACCACCTTGAATATTGTCGTTATGGGTGGATTATTAACAGACGAGTTTATTGCACCCGGCAGTTAGATGCGATATTATATGACTACTAGGCACTTAGGATATGACTACTAGGCACTTAAAAAAAAAAAAAAATCCTAACCCTAACCCTAACCTAACTTAAACCCTAAACCTAACCTAAACCCTAACCCTAACCCTAAAAAAAAAAAAAATTAAATTAAATTAAAGTGCCTAGTAGTCATACAATATCGCATCTAACTGCCGAGTGCAGTTTTTCGTGTTTTCGACGCGGACGTGCACGACACAATGCCGACTTTTCGGCACACAGTTGCTAAGCAGCATTTTCCGAACGCGCCTATCGCAACAGTGCAATCTGTATGTTTTTATTCGATTACGTTAGAGCGGGCTCGTCGCGGGCCGCCACGCTGGACAGATTAAAGATGCAGAGATAATTACGGGGAAGAATTCCTGCGGTGCATCTCACAAACTTCATCGCCTAAATATTCCAATCGCGTACCTCGCCACAACGGGTCGCGTTCTGTTCTATCCTTGCTAATACTTTACCGCGGATGTCCATGGAGATCGCTGTAATGATTATAGCGTGTATGTTATTTAAACCGACCCACGCACGAACGCACTCGTGCGGTGCACAGCGATATAGATCTAACTCTACTGTCCGTCCGCACACATATCTCACTCGACTATCCGTCCGCACACATATCTCACCCGACTGTTCGCACACATATCTGACCCGACTGTTCGCACACATATCTGACCCGACTGTTCGCACACATATCTGACCCGACTGTTCGCACACATATCTGACCCGACTGTCCGCACACATATCTCACCCGACTGTCCGCTTACATATCTCACACGACTGTCCTTGGTCGCCGCCGGTCCTTGTCGTAATCAAATTTAATACTGCCAGAAGGTTCTCCGACATTTCTAACCTCGCCATGACCAGCGGTGGGAGATAGGTAGCTATATGGAAGCGATGGGCGTGTTCCTATTTATACCCGCATACTATAGTGACGTCGGCAGTTGGTAGGTGTATTTCGCTGCGTCGGCAACGTACGTCTATCGTAGATTCCGTCTATCGTGACATTAAGCGATATAGGCTCTCACCATGGCAGGTACGTTTATACGTTGTGCACACAGCTGTGCTTTTTCGACAGTTAAACGCGACCACGTACGTACAACGTATATATATATATATATATATATATATATATATATATAATAATATACATATATATATATAATAATATACTACAAGAG
>NW_014577661.1:153077-162677 GCF_000485595.1 Priapulus caudatus | reverse complement strand
TGTATGTGTCTGTGCGTGCGCGTGTATGTGTCTGTGCGTGCGCGTGTATGTGTCTGTGCGTGCGCGTGTATGTGTCTGTGCGTGCGCGTGTATGTGTCTGTGCGTGCGCGCGTGTGCGTGTCCGACCGCGCGTGCGCTTCCGATATTCACAATACATTCAACAACAACTGATTACGGTCTGCGGTGCCCTTCATTCTAGATAAAAACTTTAATGACTTCGCTATATTAACGTTATCATGGATATGCGTCGAGCGCGAGCGTAGTGGTGGTGGTGGGGGGTGGGGGCTTTAATAGCAAAAGCAGTTCAGTCCTTTATTAACAGTCATCAAATCCATGTTTAACCCTCCTCTTGAGGGTCAAACGATTATCAGACACATACTCTTCGCACGTCACTGATATCTAATCTTTCCCGATTTCTGAGCCGTTGAGATTTGTGCCGCAATTCCGTATTTCTCCTATACCTCAAGTTAAGGGGGAAATATTCCCCCGCCATTGACACATCTCGACCTTTGATCCTTGACCCCCAAATTCGACATCCCGAGTCCTTTTCGCGATCCCCCCCGACGTCCCGAATATCAAGACCGTACGTCGAGCGGTTAAGATTTGTGCCCAACTGTTGACGGACGCACAGACGCACGGACGGACGCACAGTCATGCGATTCTACAAGCTGCATCTGACTTCGTCAGCCGAGCTAAAAACACCACTACGTTGCATAGACTTACAGAAATATTTGCTAGCGCTTTCGCTCGCTGAAGGTTGAACCTGCTAACATACATCTTACCGTTGAACAGGACGACGACATGGATGACGGTGACGACAACGATGGCGATGCCGGGGGAGACAGAGATTCAAATAGAGGCGGCAAGCGGAACAAGAGAATGGGCAGAGGAAGACAAAGAGGAAGACAAAGAGGAAGAGGCAGAAGTATGGGCAGAGGAAACGGACAGAGAAAGAAAGACAATCAAGGAAACGAGCATGGTAATATTTGCAACCGCATGATGGCGGTGTGCAATGACCCAGAAGGACCTGAATGCGCTGCTACCCCACGTATGCATACTGGAAGACCTGCCATGTCCACACGTATGCGTACTGGAAGACCTACCATGTCCACACCTATGCACACTGGACGACCTGACATGTCCACACGTATGCGTACTGGAAGACCTGACAGGTCCACACGTATGTTTACTGGAAGACCTGACAGGTCCACACGTATGTTTACTGGAAGACCTGACATGTCCACACCTATGCACACTGGAGGACCTGATATGTCTACACGCATGCCACCCAGAGGACCACGCCTGACCAGTCCAGCAGCGCCAGGTGGCCCCACCTTAGCTAGCTTCTCTCTTCCTGACGTCGGCACCGATGCCGTTTCTACTGACGCAACCGTTACCGACGCTGTCACTAACGCAACCGTTACTGACGCTGTCACTAACGCAAACGCTACTGACGCTGTCACTAACGCAACCGTTACTGACGCTGTCACTAACGCAACCGTTACTGACGCTGTCACTAACGCAACCGTTACTGACGCTGTCACTGACGCAACTGCCACCGGCAGTACCTACACAACAGAGGCAACTACGGAGGCAAATACTACGCCCTAAAGTGTCGAAGAAGTCTTTGCCGCTAAGGCTGCATATATAGTAAACCATCATCTATATACATACGCATTAAAGGAAACCCGCGATAGCAACTACTACGCGCCGCTTGAGCACGATTTATGCAGTGGTTTGAATAAAACTTACATGCGCAGGCGATAGACAGATGATTGTGTGAATGATATAGAGCTCTGTGATTATTGCATACACACGCACGCGCACACACACACGCACATACCCCCCCCCCCACACACACACACAAACACACGCGCGCGCACGAACACACACACGCGCCTGCTCTCTCTCTCACACTCACTCTCGCTCTCTCTATCTATCTCTCTGTCTGTCTCTCGCGTACTTCGCATCTAGTTCACAAACTATCACTCTCAACAATCAACGCGCCAGCATCGTTTATCTTAATCAAGAAATAATAAAAAATGAACGAATGTCTTTTTTAACTTTATACACGTTTCGTTGTTTATTATTTACATTTCAATGCATCGCGAACAGCGGCGACAACAGCGTTACACGAGACGGTCGCGTTCTGCAGCTCCTGTATATTGACAGAGTTACACAATGACAACCCTAACAACGATATATTCTCTCTACTACGGTTACGAACACCGGTGTGGTAGAAGAAGCACGATGCACGCGTGCACGTCTGATTCTCTTGATGCCCTGCGGAGAGCGAGAGAGTACGCTAGAACGATGGCAAGAGAGGAGAGAGAGAGTGAGAGTGAGAGAGAGAGAGAGAGAGAGAGACGAGAGAATGAAGAGAGAAAGAAGAGAGAGAGAGAGAGAGAGAGAGAGAGATGGAGAGCAGAGAGAGAGCAGAGAGAGAGAGGAGAGAGAGAGAGAGCAAGGAGAGAAAGAGAGAGAGAGCAGAGATGAGCAGAGAGAGAGAGAGAGAAGAGAGAGAGAGAGAGAGAGAGAGTACGCTAGAAGGATGGCAAGAGAGGAGAGAGAGAGAGGAGAGGGAGGGAGACGACACATCTTTCCTTGTGTAGTCGCGTAACCACGGCTATTTTACCTCGTGTAGGCTAATTTTTTCCGCGCGTAATACGGTAGTACTCGACTCTATGCAATGCTCTCCCCTCCTGCCTCTCGTTCGTGCTCTCGTGAAATTCGAGCGCGCAGAAAATGCAGCCGATGCCTCGGTGGGTGAACGTTGGACGCATCGCTGCTATCAGTGCCACCTGTCGGCGAAAACACGGTGCGACCGCCGCATGAACTAATGAGAGCAGAATGTACCATTATACTACCTTACTCTGGATATTCACAACAGTATAAGGCGCTTCTTCTCTCACCTGATGTCTATAATTTTAATCGCGAAACCAGCCTCGGTGGCAGCGGCTCGTCTACAACTACATCTACGTCTATATCTACACAGGCCTACATCTATGTCTATATCTATGCCTACGTCTACTACTGGTCACGTGCCCGGTAGTCTCTTCTCCCGCAATGAACACGTAGAAGTCTCTCGAACATCGTGTGTCACACACACAGCCCAGTGTTAGTGCTGACTTACGCGTTCCACACTCAGACACGACTCGGCTAGCGGGCATCCCGGAGTTATACTAGCGAAGCGATAGGTAATTGCGGCTCGGTAATGGGATGACGGACGCTAACACGACGTCTATCTAAGCAAAGCACCGCAAGCGAGTCATTCGGATCGACCTTGAATGATCGCGCACGTAAGAAAATGGCGGGTAAAAACGTCTGCGTCGCGTGCTAGAGAGCGTGACGAGTCACCCCATAGCAACAATAAAATACCACACGAGGTAAATCCAGCAAGGGAACCACCAATATACAAGCCTACTCACTACATTCCCTGTCGATTCGGGTTATGTGAAAACCCATCGCAATGCGTGCCCACCCTAGAGCTGCAGTTTACGAAACGATGTTAAAAACAACATGAAACGTACTAAATAAACAACTTTAAAACATCTTATCAATAAAGCGCATGTAATTTGTGCGTACGTCGTGGTGTCACTTGATGTTTAACACAAATAGTAGCAATAGATTTATCTACATTACAGCGTGTTGTCATATATCTAGGATTAGAGCCACGAATAGCCAAGAATGAAATCGACAGGGCGCAAAGATTGCGCGAATGGCAGTGATTTCCTTGCAGGATGTATTAGTAAGACATTCAAAATCATGCATAAAACCCGCACGCACGCACGCACGAGCGAGCGCGCGCACACACACACGGTCGGTCGCACGCACGCACGCACGCACGAGCGAGCGCGTGCACACACACACACACGCACGCACGCATGAGCGAGCGCGCGCACACACACACACACCCACGACAACAACCATAGCCCACAAGGTAACCCGTGCACCGTTGACGAACTAAATTGAACTCCGACATTTCACCCCCTTTCATGCAAACACGAGTCGACGACACGGTGAGTGAAACAAGCAGATGCAGTTTGTGAGGTAAAAACGAAAACAAAATCGTAGGGTCGCCATCATGCTAGTAGACATAATCAGTCTGGCAGGCAGCGTGTCTGCAACATGCATCTCTACGTGCGTCTCTGATACAACGAGGGAAAACTGCGTATGCCAATACTGGTTACGGTCTGCAGCCAACGCGATAAAGGTATGACAGGCCTAAGTACGGGCAAACCAGAAAAGGTATGGAGGGGAAAAAACAATGCAATAGAAGGAAAAGGATGGGGAGGTAATCTGGTAAGGAGAAAGGACTGGGGAGATGAAGAGGTAATGGGGTAAAGGGCTGGGGATATAATGTGGTGAGGGAAACATGAGTAGGAAGGTTGACGTAAGGCATTACCGAGGTAAAGAGGTAAAGCTGTTAGAAGAAGTAATGTGGTAAGAGAGGAAGGCTGGGGTATGCAATGATCTTTGAGGGGGCAGCTATGGAGTTTGAAAGAGGAAAACAGTGGAAAGAATGGTGTAAGGAAACAAGGGGTAGGAATGGGAGAAATAAATGACTACAATTAAGATGTGAGGATATAGGTATCTGCTGTCATTTCAATTTCAAACAACAGCTTAATTATTGCGTATCAATTCGAACGATGAAAATGAAAAATAAACGAAAAACAACGCCGTCACATTTACTCTAGAATTATTTGAACCAAACAAGCTGGATCCATGGGTCTATCACGATGCTTGCCATTCAAAAACAACGGACAAATAAATATTTTCATGCAAATCCAACACATCACATTAACATGATTACGTCTAATACCTGATCTGTCACCTCTCCCCCTGCGAAAAGAGCAAATACCAGATATTAAATATATAATATCAGATGTGTAAAAGCAAACATACAATCAGATCCCGCGCGTTTAGCCGTGGCAGTTGCAGTCTTAGACTGAATTAAAACACACCACTCTACTAGTGCTACAGATTTATAACGAAGCTAACCAATAACGTTCTATGAGGCAACTGATATTTGTTTATAAAACTGGATAGAGTTCCCATCACATAGAAACAAGTACTATCCCTCCCGTTTATCACATCTAGATATAGATTTAGCAATAAAAATGTTTTTAGAAAATAACACAGCGAGTATATTGGCACATTAAGAAGTTATAAAACACTTCAGATGATAGTAAATAGAAACACTCTCCTATCATAGAAAGATTGATAGTATCTTCGACACATCACTGATTGTGTTTTCTTTCTACACGCGTAACAACTTATACACAATTATATGCTACATTTAAAATTTGTTTACTACCAAACTCGACTATATGATACATATAGATATAACAGGAGAGAAACCATAAATTCAAGTGACTAAAATGGATTAATATATGAATGACGATGTCAATTTTGATTGTTTTACAAGCTAAAAACTCACGTTGGTAAACAGACACAAATACGTTCTTACATTTGCTGTATTACGTATATAGATAAAGACGTATACAATAGACGTATAAACACACAACTCGTATGTACAAACTATTTACGATACAGCGTTGCCACGAAATCCCGGTAGCCAATGTAACAATTAGATTCTTGCATTTAGAGAGTGGCATCTCAGGCTTCCCTTACAAACCCTTCCTTTGCACTCCGTTTCATTACACGCCTTCCCTCAAACACCCCTTTACACCCCCTTCCTTTATATAGCATCATTTCGCATCCTCCTCCTTTACCCCTCACCATACTTCTTACACAGCCTTCGTTTACACAACCACCCCTGCTCTCTTTACACTCCTTAACACCAACTTAATTCACACCCTCTTCCTTCACAGCCCTCATTTTACGCGTCCCCCCCCTCTCACTTCCTTTCGCCCGCACATCCGCTCATCTTACCAGCAGCGCCCCCCTCCACTGCGATACCTCGTCGACGATCTGAGGGAAGGTCGGCCGCATGTGCTTGTCCCACTGCCAGCAGCGCTGCATGAGGGCATACACTCGCTCAGCGCAGCCATCGATGTTAGGCAGCCTGCGAGATGAAACAACAAGCACAGAGCAGTCGGTTATAGTATCTACCCCCACGAACCACGAATACTAGGTAATTAATTATAGGTTATGATTACGATCATACCATCATCGATTATAATGACATCAACATATGCATACTAGGTAATTAATTATAGGTTATGATTACGATCATACCATCATCGATTATAATGCTACCAACATATGCATACTAAGTTATTAATTACTAGTCCATGCCCGTTAGGTGGCCAGAACTTCTGTGTAGACCACATTGTTCATGATGGAACGTTTAGTTGTGTCCTTGGCGTCTACAGCTACAATCTTTAGCTGCAGGGTACTTCCCACGCGGCTAGCAGTGACGTAGAACTTATCGTGGTAGTTGTCTTGTCGATGTTTAATATCTCGACGTGTCAGTGATGCCTTTCTTTTTGGTGGCATTAGCTGGGCACTTAATTGTTATAACCAATTTTTTGCCGTGTGGAAACTTTGATGTTATAACGAAATGCTCTCCATTTAAGAAACAATGTAAAAACAATGTATAACATTTCTCTGGTTAGATTAGATGGAGCGACTTTGGTTATACATTGTTTTTTACATTGCCATTGTCTTTTCGTGTTGTGACGTTGCCCCGCGCTCAAAAGTTGCAAAAATTTCCCACTTTTTTACTGTTTTTGAACGTGGAATGTAAAAAAAATAAAACTGTGAAAAAAAATTCTGTAGAATGTTCCGACCAAGTTTGGAGAGGATCCGTTCCGTTGAGCGGTGCGGAAACGTATAGCTGGACACACTCACAGACAGAAATTCCCCAATTTATAGTAAGATAGGCCATCACCATATCTATCTATATATATATATATATTAATATACAATATAAAATATTCATATATTTTAATACATATTAAAATACATTTAAGCTAGCGATAATTCACCCAACCTACGACACAAACCCCCCTGCCCGCCCGCACCCCTGCCGTCTCTCACCCGTCGTGACTCACCGCTCGCCGTGACGCAGGAACGCCGTGTGATTGGCCAGCATGGTGCCGCTGCCGCTGGGGTCGCCGTCGTGCTGTATGATCGGGTCGGTGCCGTCGCTGAACACCTCCCACAGCGTGACACCGTAGCTCCACACGTCGCTCTCCTTGTAGAAGCGATTGTCGTCCTTCACCTCGGGCGCCGTCCTGCGGAGACAAGCGAACATTCGCGTGAACGCGCGGCGCCGACGAACGAAGCTAACGACGCGAACGAAGCGAGATGACCGCAAATCGTTGAATTGATCTCTCTTTGAGATTACACCCCTCCACTCCGGACGTTACTTACAGGTGTGTGTAAACATACATACACGCACGTACACGTACGTACAGGTTTCGCGCATCGTGACTGCTAAACCAGAGATGCCAACACATATTTGAAGCAATCTGTAGTTTCTGGCCATCAAATTAGTAGTTCGAGGGTCACGTAGTGACCTGAGTTTGCTAGAGGGGTCCGGCATGCCCCCCGGAAAATTTTTTGATTCTGAGATGCAATTTCCTGCATTCTGGGGGTCAAAAATGACAATAAATTGACAAAAAATAACAATAAATTGACAAAAAATGTTTTTTTTTCCGATCCCAGTGAAATTCGTAGTTTGATACAAACTGGTCGTAGTGATGCAAAAGGAATAGAAATTCGTATAAAATACGGATAAATCGTAGTGGTTGGCATCTCTGCTAAACGCGTGCGAGCGCGAGCCTACCAGAGCAGCGGGAGACCGCGGCGAGTCTGCAGCATGTAGTAGTCGCTCTCAACCTGCCGGCTCAGCCCAAAGTCGGTGATCTTCACCCAGTCGTCCTTGAAGACGAGCACGTTGCGGGCGGCAAGGTCGCGGTGAACGACCTGCTGCTGGTGCAGGTAGCGCATGCCCTGCAACGACGACGACGACGACAACGCAGGTGACCCTCAAGGTCGCGGCAACGGGCGGCAGCAGCGAACTTCGCAGACGCTCTCATGATTAAGGTCATGATCAAGGTCACGATCACGGTGGGGTCGTCACAGTGGTTAAGGTTTTTAAACCGTTTTCGGACGTTTGAAATTGTGCGCCAATGAGAAAGTTTATAAAAAAAATGATTATTAAAAATATGAAAAATTCGAATCACGATGCTCGCAGTCTTAGCAAGGAGTGCAGGACAAGTGACATGACCTTTGACCTTTGACGTTTGACGAGTGAGAGACTTTCACTCACGGTTACGTTACAATCAAATAAATTTTAAGAGGTACTGGTCATTACATTTGTGAATGGTGATGAAGAAAAAAGTAAGAATGATAACAATGGACTTGTTCTTAAGGATTTCTTGGCCTGTTAGAGAGAGAGAGAGAGAGAGAGAGAGAGAAGAGAGAGAGAGAGAGAGAGAGAGAGAGAGAGAGAGAGAGAGAGAGAGAGAGAGAGAGAGAGAGAGAGAGAGAGATGAGAGAGAAGAGAGAAGAGAGAGAGAATAGAGATAGCGAGAGAGAGAGAGAGAGAGAGAGAGAGAGAGAGAGAGAGGTAGAGAGAGAGAGAGAGACGCGAGAGAGAGAGAGAGAAGAGAGAGACAGAGGAGAGGAGAAGAGAGGGGGAGAGAGAGAGAGAGGGGGGAGAGAGTTGAGGGAGGCGAAGGGAGGAGGGAAAGGAGGGAGGGAGGAGGAGGGAGGGAGAGAGGGAGGGAGGGAGCGAGAGAGAATACGAGAGATAGAGAGAGAGAGAGAAAGAGAGCAGACGATCAGGAGAGAGAAAGATTGCAAGAGAGCAGAGAGAGAGAAAAGATGACAGAGAGAAAGAGAAGCAGCGAGAACAAGAGAGAGAACAACGAGGAGAAAGCACGAGAGAGCGACATCAACTCGTACCTTTGCGATGTCGAATCGCAAGAAAGCTGATCCTGCTGTTTTATAGTCCCGTCGGCGGCGGTCGCTTCCCAGTCGGTCCCCACAGACAGCCGAGCGAGCGCTACTCCAGATAAGACACGTCATGCAATCTTCGCGCTGCAAACAAACGAAGTCACGAAATAACCGCGAAATGTGGCCAGATTTAGCACAGCACGCACAGGCAAAGGGCAACAATGTGTGCGGTGGCCATATTCGCACCAGGGAGCACGTC
Organism: Priapulus caudatus; assembly: GCF_000485595.1. Taxonomy (NCBI): domain Eukaryota; kingdom Metazoa; phylum Priapulida; class Priapulimorpha; order Priapulimorphida; family Priapulidae; genus Priapulus; species Priapulus caudatus. The sequence goes on along the minus strand of NW_014577661.1, from coordinate 153,547 downwards.
GTCGTCCCGTTCGAATAAGCCGCCAAATTTTCTCCTCGCACGACGTACGCGCGACGTTGTCCCGTGTTCTGGCGCCGGACAAGCTAATGGTCGGAAAATGTTCTGCGCGAGCGTTTTCTTAGTTTGAGCGCGCAGCGGTAACGCGTAACAGGTTAAGCGTGTGAGCGCAGCACGCAATCTCCATCTTTTCACTCACCCCCAACCTCCCCTACTCTGCTTCCCCGGCTCTCTCTACGTCACGCCTTACTCTGCTCCACTCCATATTCCACCTTATTCGCTTCCACACCAATCCCCCACGTATACAACGGTCTCAAACATATGCACTAACCGCTGCGAGCATGCGTATCTTCTCCCTCCCTTGTCCTCCTCCTCGTATCTCCCCTCGCCTCCCCGCGTAACGTACGGTCGACGGATGGAGCCACACGATCTGCACGATGTGTCGTGGGCGCCCGCGCAGAGCGCGTTCTCCC
>NW_014577661.1:151870-153052 GCF_000485595.1 Priapulus caudatus | reverse complement strand
CGAGGAGTCGCCAGTAAGCCGTAACAGGTTAAGCGTGTGAAGCCGCACGCATCTCCCATCTTTTCCTCACCCCAACCTCCCCTACTCTGCTTTCCCCGGCTCTCTCTACGCGCCTTACTCTGCTCCACATCCATTTCCCCTTATTCCTTCCCACCTCCCGCCACGTATAAACGGTCTCAAACATATGCACTAACGGTGCGAGCATGCGTAATCTTCCCTCCCCTTGTCCTCCTCCTCGTATCTCCCCCCTCGCCTCCCCGCGTAACGTACGGTCGACGGTGGAGCCACCACGTATCTGCACGATTTGTCGTGGGCAGCCCGCGCGAGCGTGCGTATCTCCCCATCCTCAACCCTTCATCCATCTCCTCCCCTCATCCTACTGCCTCCTGCCTCCTCCTCCCCCCATCCCTCCCCGCGTACGTACCGGGTCGACGATAGAGCCACGTATCTGCACGATGTTTGTCGTGGCGCAGCCGCGCGAGCGTGCGTATCTCCCCTCCCTCCCCTCATCCCATCTCCTCCATCCTCATCCTACCTCCCCCTCCTCCTCCTCCCCCCTCTCCGTACCCCGCGTACGTACGGTCGACGGTGGAGCCGCGTATCTGGCACGAGTTGTTTGTGGCGTCAGCCGCGCGAGCGCGTGCGATCTCCCCTCCTCACCCTCATCCTACCTTCCCCTCCTCCATCCCCCTCCTCCTCCTCATCCTACCTTCCACCCCCTCATTCCCTCTCATTCTACCTCCCCCTCCTCCTCTCCCCCTCCCTCCCCGCGACGTACGGTCGACGGAGAGCCGCGTATCTGCACGATGTTGTCGTGGCGCAGCCGCGCGAGCGTGCGTATCCAACCTCCTCCCCCTCATTCCTCACCTCCCCCTCCTCCTCCCTTCCCCCTCCCCTCGCCCCGCGTAGTACGGTCGACGTGGAGCCGCGTACTGCACGATGTTGTCGTGAGCGCAGCCGTGCGAAGGCTGCGTATCTTCCCCTCCTCCCCCTCATCTACCTTCGCCCGGGTCCATGCCTCACCCCTCATCCTACCTCCATTCCTCCCTCCTTCCACCCTCCTCCTCACCGCCTCATCTTACCTTCCCCTCCTCCTCCCCCTTCCCCTCCCACGCGTACGTACGATCGACGGTGGAGCCGCGTATCTGCACGATGTTATTCGTGGCGGCAGCGCGCGAGCGT
>NW_014577661.1:121870-146870 GCF_000485595.1 Priapulus caudatus | reverse complement strand
GCGCCGTATTTTTCGCGTACAGATATTTTAGCAAATTAATTCAGACTTGACGGACAATTACGCGAGTGGTTAATTTCGCGGTTGGTGAATTGCGGATTATTCGGTATTATTCGGTACTTTCGCAGTCGGGGACGCGTTCGCGAAATTCGCGAAAATTAAACCACTGCGAAATATACAGCGTATACAGTAACTTAGAAGAAGAAAAGTGTAGCGATTTTCCTTCTCTCTTCTTTGCCATCATTTCGTCTTGCCCACGTTTCTGGATCTGCTGAAATAATCTCCCACTCCGACAATTTCACTAATTTCGCGATTGAGGGTTCACTGCATGCAAATATATGTCCGAGACATAAAATGTAGCTTCAGCAGCTTGTCAACCATCGTGGAAAAATATCTGTCACACTGCCACCATAATTACGCAGAGCTGGGGCTGTGTCGCTAAGTCACGGGCGACGGACGCGGCGGCCATGACACCCACCTAATGTTGCCGTGACAAACGGCCTTGTCCTCCATGTACCAGAGTCCGTTCGCCAGGAACGCAGCCGCCTCCACGAGGTCTACCGGTTTCAACTTCGTCCTGCGAATTGTCGTCGAAAACAAACAAAAAATCCGAGTTTTCGTCTTATATCATCACGAACCGACTTTACGTACAAGGACGGGTATAACGTGCATTGCGTGAATTGTATCGTATTATATTGTATTGTCTTATATTGTATGGTGTTGTATTGTATAGCTGTCAAAGGGCCCCTGAGGCGACCAGTGTGGTACACTAACAGGGTGTTCCTGATTAATAAATAAGCAAGAAAACAAACAAACAAAATATAGATTAATGTATATATATATATATATATATATATATATATATATATATATATACAGTGTACAATATATACACACACTATATATATATATATATATATATATATACATTAATATGTGACTAAACGAATCGTAAAAGAATATAACTAGTGATTACATTCATACGCGTGATCTCCTATTCTGTAATGCAGTATAGGATGATGGATGGATGCTTGCCCCCTCCGCCCTCCCCCTCACCTGTGAGCTTGGAGGTACTGGTCGAGGGGTCCTAGCGGCAGCTGTTCGACGATGAGAGCGAATGGACTCAGCTGCACCCCGTACACACGCACCAGGCTCTCCTGCCGCAGAAACACAAACCGACTGCAACTGTCCTGGTACTCCTAAAACAGCGAGAAGCATCTATGTATAAACAGAGCATCGCGCACGTCTACGCGGAAAAATCCGCATACAAATCGCGCGCGGAAGAGCTCTTGCTAGTGCGTTCTTCCTGTACGTACTTCGTTTCACTGGACGCTTCGTCGTGCAAAGCTATTCTTGGTTTGTGTGCGGTAATAGGCAATTGTAGTGCATATTACTCTACAGTATGTACCGAGTGAGAAAATTACCTTCATCAAATCTGCGGTGAATGTCTCTGACCTGAGACATTGAACAGCGACTGGCATGTTATTTTGAAGCTCCCACGTTGCTTTATGCACTTCCAAGAACCTGAATAACCCATGAATGATGATGTCATATATACATATATAGTGTATAATTACTGAAAGCAATATTTTTTCCCGTACTATATAAGATGACATAGTACTTTCTCGTAGTCTTGCTAGAACTTTGCTATAATGTTGCTCTAACATTGCTGTATCATTCCTACAACGTTGCTATAACGTTCCTACATTCCTGTAATGTTGCTATAACGTTGTTGTAATGTTGCTATAATGTTGCTATAACGTTGTTGTAATGTTGCTATAATGTTGCTATAACGTTGTTGTAATGTTGCTATAATGTTGCAGTAGCATTGCTACGACGTTGCTTACGTTCCGCGCGCCATCACAGCGCCAGCGCTAAGACTTAGCTGCTCGGACGGGATGATGTGAGGCTGCAGAAACTCAGTGTTCACCGCAACCATCTGCTCCTCCTTCTGCTGCCTCCTCTTCCTGCACATCAGCAGATTCGACTTGTCTGCAAGGCCAAGCGCAATCAATTAAATCGCAAATCGCAATAGATTAAACCGACCTAATTTATTGCGTCGCGTCGATGAATTATTATCTGCTATACAATAGGCGAGTGCGAACGTCCACACAACATTGCATGCGCCTCCTAGCATCGAAGAAAACTCAGTATATCTAAATTCTCTGTTCATATTGTACGGTATGCCTCCCAGCGCACAACAATACTCTGCATAGAGACAAGTCTCTGCACATAGAATCATGTACTCCTCTTAAAGTATGATAAAACTCTGCATTGACACAAGTTTCTGCACATAGAATCATGTCTTCCTGTGTGAATAGGATAGAACTCTGCATACACACAGGTCTCTGCACATAGAATCGTGTGCTCCTCTTTAAATACGAAAAAAACTCTGTGTGGAGACTTGCTTCCCTGCAGAGCATTGAAGTCGGTACTCTAAGAGAAGCACATGATTCTATGTGCAGAGACTTGTGTCCACGCAAAGCGTCAATTGCTCTTCTTTCGGGAACGAGAAAGCGCCAGTTTAGAACGTAGCACCGTTTTTTTACGGAACGTAGCGCCACTTCCGATCCAAATGCCGAGTCCCCCCCCCCTCGACCACTCTCGACGTACTCTACGTTTTCGAAACGAAATCCGACGTCGCATTCATTCCGAGAAACCACTTGCCGGCAAGGCTCCGCAATGACTCACCGGTCTCGAGAGGGTGGATGCACCGGCTGAGAGGGATCTGCTGGCTGTCGCCGATGCGTCGCACGAGAGACATGATGTCCGTGAACAGCGCGTCGTCCTGGTCCTTCAGAGAGTAGCGACCTTTCTTCTTCACCACCTGAGAACGTCGTCAAACGACGGCAGTGTCAACGCGTGATGCTGTCACGCAAGATAGCGTGACACACGAAACACTGCAGCATCACAAGTGTGTGTGGTTAGTGAGAATGTGGCCAGCACAAGTGTACATTATCACATATTCTGTTGAGTGTAAACTCTAATACCCTCCAAGGTGTAACATTGTTACCTGCATCATGTAATTCTATTACCGGCATGCATGTAATGTCATGACCTGTCGGGTAAAACAGAAGGGCCTGCAGTGTGTAACAGTAATACGCTGCAGGTGTGTAAACAGGTACATACCTCCAAGTGTGTAACAGATAATACCTGCAGTGATGTAACAAATAATACCTGCAGATGTGTAACAGTAACTCCTGCAGTGTGTAACATAATACCTGCAGTGTGTGTAACAGCAATACCTGCAGTGTGCTACAAGTATACCTTGCAGTGTGGTAACAGTAATACTGCCAGTGTGTAAACAATACTGCAGTGTGTAACAGTAATACCTGCAGTGTGTAGACCATACCTGTAGATAACTGAGTATGAATGGTAAGAGTGTCAATAGCCTGCAAAGGTGGTGCAATACCTGCAGTGTGTAAGCAGTAATACCTGCTAGTGTTGTAACAGTAATACCTGCAGTGTGTAACAGTATACCTGCAGTGTGTAACAGAATACCTGCAAGTGTGTAACAGTAATACGCTGCAGGTGTGTAACAGTAATAGCTGGCAGTGTGTAACAGCAAACCTGCAGTGTGTAACAGGCATACTGCAGGTGTGTAAGCAGTAATACCTGCAGTGTGTAACAGTAATCACCTGCCAGTGTTGTAACAATAATACCTGCTAAGTGTGTAACAGTAATACCTGCATGTGCTGTAACAGTAATACCTGCAGTGTGTAAACAGCAATACCTGCAAGTGTGTAACAGCAATACTGCAGTGTGTAACAAGTAATACCTGCAGTGTGTAACAGTAATACCTGCAGTGTGTAACAGCAATACCTGCAGTGGTGTAACAGTAATAGCTGCAGTGTGTAATCAGTAATAGCTGCAGTGTGTAACAGTAATACCTGCAAGTGTGTAACAGCAATACCTGCAGTGTGTAACAGTAATACTGCAGTGTGTAACAGTAATACCTGCAGTGTGTAACAGTAATACCTGCAGTGTGTAACAGTATACCTGCAAGTGTGTAACAGTAATACCTGCAGTGTGTAACAGTAATACCTGCAGTGTGTAACAGTAATACCTGCAAGTGTGTAACAGCAATACCTGCAGTGTGTAACCGTAATCACCATGCAGTGTGTACAGCGAATACTCAGTGTGTACAGCAATACTGCCAGTGTGTAACAAGCAATACCTGCAGGTGTGTAACAACAATACCTGCTGGTGTGTAACAGTAAATACTGGAGTCACTAGAGTGTGTAACAGCTAGTAATACCTGGAGTGTGAAGCTTGTCGGCCGTGCCTGGTCCTGCACACACACATCGAGGCACACCTGATCGTACTGCGTGCTGCTCTCGCGCACCAAGTAGCATCCCTCCTTCCACTGCGCTCGCTCCTTCAGCTTCCCGATGCAAACTCCTTTGCTGCAAACAAGATTGCAGCGCAAAGTCTTAGATTCGCAGCAAACCAACGATCGAGTGTGGTGGATGTAACGAAACAAGTGCCGCAGAGCGACAGGGCTCATCTAGGTGTCTGGTGTTCTGCTGATAAATTCATTTGTGCATAGCAAGACGTCCTATATATACGTTCATTTCTAACCAAAAAAACAACACTTCAAACTAGTGTAATAAAATTCCGATAGATGGCGGGCCGCTATCAAAGGCATCGTTGCATCGGTCAGCAAAAGCATTGCAGCAATGGCAGGTGTCATTGTGACGACAAATTGCAAAAAGCACAAGCGAATAATTACCATATTATTACTATACATAACGTGCGTTCTATGGTGTCAGGTAATAAGGTACATTAAACCCTTGCGAGGCACATCTGGCTCGTTAAAATTAGCTCAATGGTTGATACAACCAGAGGCAGAGCAGCTCGTGCAAGATTACAATTTACAGCAATACGATAGCAAATATCTCTAAACCAATTTCAGTACAAGGTAGGGCCAGTGATTAGTGGACCGAATAAGCTCAAGAACGTACACACTTGCGTCTATATTGGTGCCAAAATTTGATGAGAAAATTAAGTCTGGGAAATCCGCAGCCTCACTCCTGGGTAATTATTTAAGTGCTAGTGACTGTATTCCAACTATTCATAATGTCCACTACAGAATCTTATATATAAGTCATGTCATTATCTCCTAAGTAAGCATTGTTCAAGTAAGAGTTATGTGTGGATTTCACTGTAAAATGGGAGCTTTCCACACCCACAGGTACTCGCCAATGCAGTTGAGAGAAACAAATCCATGTTTCAACGCCCTCCTCTTGAGGGTCAAAAGGTTTATCCGTATTTACTCTTCGCATGTCAGCGGAAAGTACATTTCATGGTCCTTTCAATAAAGCCATAAAAATGCTAGGTCACCGCTGAAACAAAAATGTTTTTCAATCGCTCCGTCAGACCATGTCCTCAGAAAATGTCTGAAATCTGCCCTGTGCCCCATTGACCTTTGACGCTGTGACCTCCAATTTCGGCACAGTGATGGCTTTTCCTACCATGATGTATACACCAACTATCACGAGCCTTAGTCGAGCCGTTTAGATTTGTGCCGCATTCTGCATTTCCTCCCTATTACTTAAGTTAAGGAGTGAATGTTCCCCCTTCTTTATACACCTCTTGACCTTTGACATTTGACCCCCAGCTTCGACATCCCAACTCGTTTTGACGATCCCCCCGATGTGCCGAATATCGTGACCATACGTCGAGCGGTTAAGATTTGTGCCCAACTGTTGACGCACGCACGGACGGACGGACGGACGATCATGCGATTCTACAAGCTGCATCCGACTACGTCAGATGAGCTAAAAAGGAAAATCTCAAGTTACTGTATAAGCTGTATGTTTCGCGGTGGTTTAATTTTCGCGAATGCGTCCCCGACCGCGAAAATAACAACACTCAAATAATGCATACCGAATAATACATAATTCACGGAATGCGAAATTAACCACTCTCGAAATTGTCGATCAAGTCTGAATTCGCGAAAATATATGTACGCAAAAAATACGGCTTATACAGTAAAACAATAATCGGTAGCATCACTTCTTTTTTTTCGGTAACACGTAATATTCCTACACTTTTGAAACTCTATCCTGCTGGACAAACTGATACTACATTATCCACGAGTCCTCTCTGAGGAGGATTTCTAAGAGTTTGGCACATTCGTATGAGCCTTTTGGGAAATAATGTAAATTGAAGTAGGTCCATGGATTCCAGGCTGTGGCATTGGGTGTGGGAAATTGGGTGAAGACACATTGGGAACCACATACTGAAGTACTGGGCTTTAAATCACTGGCATCAAGACCAACACGTGGTCCATGACCAACGAGTCCAAAGGGTGGAACAGCAGAAATCACGTACCATAGGCCCATTGACAATTCTCGTAGCATTAACATTAGTCGTAAGTGCTATCTTAGCATTAACATTAGCATTAACTTTACGATGTTTCTGACAACGGCCCCCAGGACATACACATTTTAAGCAGCAGTGTCCACGTTTGGGCCACGAAAAATTCCCACAAACAGGACGCTTCCCATAATTATTCCGCGGGGGGTTTCCGCAAGAGTACTTTATACGCCATATTTTTCGCGTACAGATATTTTCGCGAACTTGACAGACAATTTCGCGAGTGGTTAATTTCGCAGTCAGTGAATTATGAATTATTCGCGTGTTGTTATTTTCGTGGTCGGGGACGCGTTCGCAAAATTCTCGAAAATTAAACCGCCGTGAAATATACAGCGTATACAGTACCTGACTGCCCCATGGCACTTGTTGCGTTTCAACTCCTCCAGTGAGGGTGACACGAAGGCCGTGCACAGGTTGAAGTGGAACTTCTCTGTCAGCCGGTAGTAACCGTCGAGTAGCATGACAAATGCTTCAGCCATGCTCTCCGACTCAAACTCCAGAAACTGGAGCGAAAATACGGTTCACACCGAAAACAAGCATTATACATATAAATAATAATAACAGTACTACTAATAATACTATAACAATTTCGCTACTATAATAATTATTGTAAAAATAATCACTGTTATTATTATTATTATTATATGTATAATAACAAATTCGTTTATTATTATTATTAATAATAATAAAAATAAAACAACTTCGTTATTATAGCTATTGTTATTATTATTATTATTATTATTAGTTGTAGTAATAGTAGTAGTATTTATTCTGCCATCAAACGCCTTGCAACCACTCACAGTTGTACCATCAATGCTATTTCACATGTACAGTATATGATCGCGTAATAACCGCGGGCGCCTATAAGCCGCACCTCAATTTGAATCGGGTAACCAAGTATTGCGCCTAGTATATTTCCCCTCACGGTATGGCGCACTTATAAACCGCAGAGCAAATACAGTGTTGAAATCTGAGGCCAAATTTGCGGTTATTACGCGAGTATATACGGTACATGCTCAGCTAATGTTCTCTGCTCATAAGCCGCTTGCGAATTTCGACACACAAACAACATGAACATGACAACAAAAACCACAGCAGCCCGTGATTGTAACTTGAGAAATCTCAAACATAAGAGCAACTCATTTAGGTTTCTTTTCCGAACCGGAATACCACGTTAATAAAAACCACACATCGCGCGTTCAGTAGATTCTCGATTTCAAGTTTTCTGCCTTTTTTCTGCGATTGAATGGCCCTCCACCCGCATCCATAGCGACACTGCCGCCCGGCAGTGACCTCTCACCTCTGGCGGACCATTCTTCCGCATGATGTCGACGCGACACGTTCGTTTCACGATGGTGGCGGCCCCTGCTGGCGGCTCCCGCTCCGTCGCATTCCCGGAATCGGAGTTCTCCGGCTGCTCGTCCGTTCCTGGCGCCGTGTCGCTCGACGGGTCCTCGCACGATTCGTTGCTCCCAGAGGCGCCCTCTGGCGACGACGGCTCAAGGTCGGTGAGCGACGTCGCCGTGGTCGTTGCGAGTGAGCCCGTCATGTCGACGATCGACGTGCTGCCACCAGGGGGCAGCAGCACGGCGTCGTCTATCTGGCCACCGCGCGATGTCTGCTCGCTTGTTTCGTGCTCAAAGACAAACTCGTTGGCGAGCGCGGCAGCCGGTGGCGCACCCATCCGCCTGTAGTGATCGAAGTCAGCGTCGTCGTTTGTTTCGTGCGTCAGTTCGTCTGCCAAACACAAGAACGCAGAGGATGAGACTATGCAATCGACCGATTCTGATTGAGCGAAACAACCACGCCTCTACGGATTTTGTTAAAGATAGAAAATAGATTTGTAATTCATTTTAACATGCCAGCCCTTTAGATAGTCTGTAAGTGCTGTGAGTTCTCACAGTGCTTTAGTGGTGTACACAGTTAATAAGTCCAATGTTTGTAAGTTTTATATTTAAGCTCATTATTGGAATTGCTGTTATTTGTGTAAAACTTAAACGGGATTAGTCATAGCATCATAGTTTACACTCTAACCGTTTGTAAAATACATGTTATCAGTAGAACCTTGCTGTGTTGATGGTAAAACAACAGTCTGTCAATTAGCTTGAGTTTGATGTTATAGTTATGTCAATTAGAATATTAAAGGTATTATCGCTAGGTCTTAAAAGCTCAGTTTATACGTGTTCGCGATCACGCCCACCAGCCACATAGTCGATTTTGCAGCATTTTTAGAGCACAACTATTCCAATGCTGATTATTGGTTAATCAATCCAGGCGAAATATGTCATTTGTCAAATAAAGTTGTAGGTTTCTCATATAATCACAATGCAAATAATACAGACAATGCTTACTGTTCGTCAAGGTCAATGAGGGTGAAGTGAGAGGCAGTGGAGAACGCAGGGAAATTGGTCTAGGGGGCAAAGGCGGCGGGGACTCCTGAGCATCGTCCAACTGTACAACTACTGGCGCCCCCTTGTGGAATGCAAGTGAAATCAGCTCCTCAATCGTACAAACGTGATCCCATTCCTGAAAATATAGATGAAGCACATTTTGTATCCAATAAAGAAAACAGCCACAACTAACCCCCATACAATCCAGGTTTCACGCATCATATTTTCTAGTAATTTGCCTACTTAGGCTTTGTGATGAAAATATTAAAACCCTTAAATCTAGGTTCTATCGCCGCTACAATTTATCATAGATTGCCCTTGTTATCTCGATGGCCAATTACGGCAGGTTTGTATGAACGTCATTTTTATATTAAAAAATATGTGCACGCGTAATCACAGACTGCGAATATTCTCAATGCAAACTTTACGAGGGTCAATAGTAATTTTATTTCGTGATAAACCCGCATCATTAGTGTGTTAGCAAACGCTTCGACGACTGGTCGACCTACTGCCATCTGATGGCAGGCATCGGCGATCCTTATTCATCTCGACAAAAACAGCGAGACTAGCTAGTTGCCGAAACCGTTGCTAGCTCGTTCATTACATGGATTCGTCACACTGCGAAGGTCGTCCAAAGGTTACTCGCCTTTCTCTCGGACAGCTTCAGTCGCACGCCGGGCTGCTCGGCGTGAAACGGACTTATCTTTATCTCGGCCTGCTGCATTATGGTCCTCACTTCTCCCTCGACCGTCGTCTCCGACCTTGAGACTCGGACGGGGAATCGCTGTTGCATGTACTCCACCTCCTTGCAGGTGCCTAGGAGCTGTGATAACAACCGCGTCGCGTAGTAAGATGGATGACGCAGGGCGAGTGAACAGACGGATAGAAAATAGGTCAGACGATCAGAGATAATCGATAACGTTAACAACCGATAACAACGATTGATGATGGATGATAGGATTTAATCTGTTATTGATAGATAGAAAGATGATGTGTTTTCTGCCGTCGCTAATTACAACTTTTTGGCTTTGCTCTCGTAGTAGAGTGAAGTCAGATCACAAGTAGCCAGCTTAACACCATGGATAAGTTCTCCGTAGGTGTACACAACATACGCACAAAGCATCTAAACACTTTCAGCAGAGTCACAGAGAATTCCTACTTTAAACGTGCTCTGCTGTACTCATATATTTCTAATCCTCGTCCTCATTCTCCTCATCATCTTCAACTCACACCTGCGAAATGTAGAGTTCCATGCAGAAGAACTCATCATGACGTTTGTAGATATTATTGTAGATGGTCAGCTGCTTCCTAAATCTCTTCGGGGCATAGTAATACCGCTCCAGCAAGTTGAAGGAGGACAGCGCTCCGTCCGGTAGCATGTCCTTAAAACTACGATGGAAAAAAGCCCATGCACGTTGGAAAATGGTTTTGGCAGTTAAACGTGATCATTCACCGATCAGCGCAAACAGTAATCCGTATGACAAAGAATCGTTCACGGTACATAAGTCATCTACTCGCGTTTCGATTGCCAATTATCGTTTCGACCGTCACTCGACACTTACACTCACGCACCGACACACGTTATCATGGCACTACAGGCATTTTGTGTTTTTTTTTCACACCACACACCAACACCACCTGCCTCCACCACCGGTTACCTGTGCTTGCGCTCTAACTGCCGGACGCCCTCGATCTTCTCCTGTCGCATGATCCTCAGCATGTCGACCAGAGCGAAACCCAAGCACTTTTTCACAGCATCCTTGAGATGAAGCACTGTCAACAAGAAGATACAAGCGAACCAGGTCACTGATTACTTGGTTACTAGGTCAAAGATTGGCTCGCCGAGTGTTGCGTCGATGTCCAATCTCCCAGCGAGCCACACCGCATCGCCGAGGGCACAAGAGTGCGCAAGAGTCGTTAGTAGCTGCCTATTGTTTCAAGTTAGGCAGGTTATACATTCGGTTTGCTGGCAACAGAATGGAGAATCGTGTCGTACATTTTAGTCTGTATCTCCGGATTGCGGGTGTTTACGAGGAAACGATTTCGCACGATGCTAGGCGAATGTACTGTGTACGATTTGAGCTCAAGTTGGTTGAGTTCGCATAGTAAATCGTAGGTATTCTAAGGCTAGTAAATGACGAATTTCCCTTGTTTATTGAAGTCACACTCCTTCCCTATTATCTACTGCTGATATTATATATGTAGCCTCCCAAACAGTTCAAATTCACCGCATAAGCTTACCTGGGTATTGGAAACCCCAGAACGCCCTTTAAATAGTGACGTCATGAGCGCGCTATCAGCGTGCCACCCCGGTAAGCTGAATGTTTTTTTTGTTTTTTTTTATCGAGAGTGTAGAGAGACATTTCTCTTATCGAATAGATATTAGTTTGATTGAATTTTATGAGCAGTTATATGTTGCAATGCCTTTTACAGAGGTACCTGTCCGTAACCCTGACGGTATCCTTAAGGCGTAAACATCTGACTCTCAACATTGGGGACCGTCTATCCCTCGTGGCTTGGATATCCACGTAAAAAGAAGGACCCGTTTGTAATGGGGACATAAAAGAACCACTGACGACCTGAATCACTCTGGCTATGAGCCTATGACCACCTTCAGCGTCATTCGGTTTGGCGGAATCTGTATCCAGAGAGGGTGAGGTAACCCGTACAGATACCTCTGGTGCATTAAACTGTCACGGCGCTGCACTGTATTAACCAGATGCAGATCCAGAACCACAACTAAATAAAAATCCAGGTCCAGATGCAAAACTAGATCCAAACCCAGATCAAAACCCAGGCCCAGATCCAAAACCAGATCCACACCCAGATCAAAATCCAGGTCCAGATCCGAATCCAGATGCAGAACCAGATCTAGTTTCAAATCTAGACCCAGGTTCGAATCCAAAATTTCTTTCCAGATTCACGCCCAGAACAAGATCAAAATCCCAAACCAGATCCAGATCCTAATCCGAATCCGGATCGGGGTCGTGAGTACCTGCGGGTATCTTGCCCGTCGTCAGGTCGTGCTTGCACTGATGGAACAAGTAGCGGATCGTGCTGCGGCTTAGTCGCAGCACCTTGTCACCGTGACCATCGTCAAACGAGAACTGGTGGTTGAGGTCGGGCACCATGTAACAGAACCTACGCGAGGGGAAAGACATGCAGAAATTACGTTAAAAATTTCAGGTCGGGCACCATGTAATAGAACCTATGCGGGGGAAAGACATGCAGAAATTACGTTAGAAATTTCAGGTCGGGCACCATGTAACAGAACCTACGCGAGGGAAAGACATGCAGAAATTATGTTAGAAATTTCAGGTCGGGCACCATGTAACAGAACCTACGCGGGGGAAAGACATGCAGAAATTACGTCGGAGATTCAGCAAAACTTTCGCGTTTCTCGGTCAACAGTCACCAAATAATTTACGTGCAAGTAGGAATGTCAATGCAGGATGACATGTGACGATGTCAAGGAATAAGAGTGTATAGTATATAGTATAGTCATATAACTTTTACCAATATGACTTTCTACATCGATATTTATCGTTAAAATAATGATCATTTTCAATACGAGTTTGTCGCAGTACATTGAGAATCGATGTGTTGAATGTCAATTTAACGAATTGGTCAATGTAAGTCAGATAAAAAAGGCCACGTTTCGCACACCTTTTCATTTGAAACGCGATAGCGATTAATAATAACGGACGTAGCGGCAGCGTCGATCGTATAGATGCCAGTGTTCCGCGCGCAGTAGATACACCAGGTCCTACACCGGCGCCCCCTAGTGACAAGAAGTGCACGCGAGTGGGGTGTCGGCGCACGTACCTGAACGTGACGCGTAGCGGCGGGGCGCCCTCGGCGTATGTCACGCGATGGCCCGGGTGCAGCCACGCGATCGTAGACTCTGCTGTTGCCACCGCCGCCGACGACGAAGGCATCACGCACAGGCCGAATAGGTGGCGCTCCACGGGACCAACGCCGCACTTCCGTGCGACGCCAACGACGATGTCATCGACGGTGACGGTGTTGTCGTCGTCATCGCCCTCCTCATTCTCCCCGTGCTCCTGCTGCTGCTGCTGCTGCTGCTGCTGCTGCTGCTGCTGCTGCTCACTTTCCTCTGCGGAAGAGAATGGGTTGGCAGTTGCAGTAGAGGTATGAATGCATGTGTGGGGAGAGAGAGAGCCCGGGTAGAATGTGTGTGTGTGTGCATGCGTGCGTGTGTGCGTCGACGTGTGTGCGCGCGTGCGTGCGTGTGCACGCGTCTGTCTGCGCGTGGGCGTGCAAGCAAAGGCAGTAGTGTGCGTGCATACGTGCGTATGTGGGTGTAAAAGTAGATTGCGTGAATGTGCTGGGCGTGTATGTCTGTGTGTGTGAGGGGGGGGGAGGGAGTGTGCATGTGTGTGTGTGTGTGTGTGTGGGGAGGGGAGGTGTGCATGTGTGTGTGTGTGTGGGGAGGGAGTGTGCATGTGTGTGTGTGTGTGTGTGGTGGTGGTGGTGGGGGGCATTTGTGTGTTTGGGTGATGGGGGGGGGGTATTATTGTGATGTCTAATTGGGTTTCCACCACATGCAGTGCTAGACGCATATTATGGAAATGTCTTTTTACAAGTGGAATATTACATAATGCAGTGCATGCCTAACTTTTATTTGCCTAATGTACAAGGTATATGCATGCATACACTTGTACGCATGTATCCTATATTCGTTTACTTTGTATATTACCTGGGAAAGTATATGGTCCTGTTCCAGGAAGGTACACAGAGGCTAATTGAACGTGTGATGCCACTGTAGATGCCATCGTTGCGGAGTATATATGCTGTTGATGGGGGCAAACTCGCCGACAACCTTCTAACTTCACCTCATCTTCTTCCTCGTCGACGTCAGCTTTTCTTTTAGCCAACAGCATGGCCTAAACTGATAAAATCGAAGTAAACGTATGCTGAAGGATAGGAGATGGATTATTGGAATGGATGATATGGACGCATATACTGGAGATGCCACTCCCATCCAGGGTTCTCCCCAGGATGAAATTCAAAACAGGGGGGGAGGGGAGGGTAGGGGGGAGGGGAGGGGGAGGGGAGGGGAAAACTAGCGGGGAGGGGGGAAACTAGGGGGGTCGGGGGGCGTGTATTTTTACCGTATGACTAATTAATGCGTAAATCGCCACACACCATAGACGGTATTTTGGGGTTTTGTATATATAAGATAGCCGAGTCGGTGTACAGTTAGTGACAGGTTAACTGTGCATTGTCATGTTAACTTGTGTACTGTCTTCAGTACATGCGTGGTACGGTAAAATACACGCGGCGCGCATGTCCTGGTCGAACGGCAATTCTTGCGATCGATTCCCGCGCTGGCAAACTTTTATTGTGGTGGAATTTAAACAGGGGGGAGTTTTCCCAAACGGGGCGCAACGATTCAAACAGGGGGGAGTTTCCCAAAACGGGGCGCGCGCGCCCCGTTTGCGCAACGTAGGGAGAACCCTGCCATCCAAACGACACAGACCCACAGCTACCTGCATGCAGCATGAGCTTTCGGTCAAAATGTACTTCTTCTAGTCGGGGGGGGGGGAATTTAGTCCCTATATGATTCTGCTATATAAATTATAAATATAATGCAACCGTAAGCCGGCCGGTGTAGGCTGTAGGTCTGCTAGTCCGAGATTCCTCGGTTTGACCAATGCCCACACCGACGATTTTGGGGATTTGGTGTGGGTTAGGTGGTTAAAGTGGTGGTTAAAGTCCCCAAAATCCACAAAATCCTAATCTCGGACTATAGGCCTGCGTACCCCTTCGCCCCAGCCTCCACCATAGGTTGGATAGTGTTTGATGATGATGATGCAGGTACGGGAGTACAAAACTACGACTGAGCACTGTCAACATTATACATGCTTTAAGTCTAAACTACATAAAACGAGCGCAAATTGTTTAACACGATATTTAATATTACTCTGATAAACTAGACATAAAAATACCCACATTATCTAGCATGCACTTATGCAGCACATTAATCCGCAGTACAGTGTGAAACAATGTTATAACAACCACCACCCCTTCTTCACTGCGGCTTCGTACACACCGGAAACCAACAGAACGCATAAAAAGCTGTAAAATTTAAAAAGAATTTGTTTACCCAATGCTTGCCGACCCAAAAGTGCAACAACACACCGAACACATGCATGCACTCTTGCGCGCAATATATACACATCCGCGCGTGTAAAATTAACCGGTTCTCCTGCGTATAATGTGTGGTCGTTACTTCGCCCGGTGACCGGCTCGATATATTTTCTGAGAAGGGGTAGGTCATGGCCGTCCGAAGGGGGGGGGGGTGCGATGCGTGCGGTCGCACCTCATTTTTTCCAGAGTTTACCCCGGGAATTAATTAGCCTGCAAGTCAATTCGTTGCGCAAATGTTAGCGTAGGACCAATATCTTCGCGTGTTTATGCATAAAGCAATTTTATGCATGTGTTTATGTAGTGCATATATGCAATTTTAAGCAGTGTTTATGCATAAAGCAATTATGCATAAAGCAATTTTGACTCAACCAAAATTATTTCTGAAATATTGGCTATAAATTGTGTGCATAAAAATGGTCCAAAATAAGACTCGGATTGCACCAGAGGGCATCTAAACCCCCTGAGCTTCCAATGCCCTGGACCCCGGCCACGAGGGACTGTGATCATGACCGTGCATAAGGACCGTGAGCGCTTGTGATGTGAACTTCGCGACATTATTTCACAGAATACGCACACATACATGATACACCATACACAGGGCTACTCCTGTCATGTCCTTTTTGAAAAGCTAGGGACGGGCCTGTAGGATATGGGTACAAGTATACGCGCAAACGCAAACGCTATGCCACCACGCAATCCGATGTTTAGTTGCTATAATGAGAAACGATATTCTATTTTAAATGTTGCGCACTCTGCTCCTAGATCGACCTACTGCATGTTTTATCGAGACGTAAACGCGAACTGCGTGTATAAACGCAACTCAAACCACGATTAAAAAGTTAACAAAGCGAACGAAGGAACGAACGAAAATTAACGATGGATACATGAAAAAGGCGTTCCGACGTCGGTCGCCGTTGACTGCCAAGAAAATTTTCTGCGGCCGTTTTCATACGTTCAAAGTGGAGCCGGGCTGGCCGACAGCGCGTACGCTTGGTAAAATTTGATCTGTAATATTCACTTTGCTCACAGCATCACGCCCTGGCTTCCCAGCAATGCCTATATTAAATATACAGCTAGGAAGATGGCGCTCGTGCGTCGGTTACCGTTGACTGCCAAGAGAATTTTCTTCGGCTGTTTTTATACGTTCAAACTAGAGTACCTCCATATAGAATATTGTCAATCAACTCAACTTTTCGGCGCCACGGAGACTGTGTCCAGCATATATATATATATATATTTATAATATGCAGATCGCCGTCGGCCGTATAAAAAAGATGGCGCTATGCAATTCGCAAATACGCAGGCGGTCGTCGAATTTCACCATGTTTTCCTATATGCGGATAGCCTGAAAATGGTTTGAATGCATAATTTCGCCTCATGCTCTATATTTTCGGCGCGAACGCGCATGTGCAAATTCGATATTTCCCTTGTGAAACTGGAAAATTATTTGAAATGTGTATAACCAAAACGCACAAACGGAGTTTACTAGATGCCCTAGAGTAGCAGACCGAAGCAGTATTTCGCTGAATTTCCGCAATTTTCCTAGCGAGCACGTACGTTGGGTATACTATGTGCATCCGATAGAAAATTATGCTAGCGTCTCAGCCCGTCGCAGAGACGACGTCGAAAAGAAGTACGGGCGGTAGAATCGTCGTCTGGAGACTATGTCCAGCATATAATATGCATATCGCCGTCGGCCGTCGGCGAAGATGACGCTCTGCAATTCGCAAATACGCTGTCTCCGGTCGACGATTTTACCGCCCGCACCTGTGATAATATGATATCAGAAGTAGATAATATGGAGGGGGAGGGGGGTTTCCTTATGATCTACTTCTGATGATATCTACCGCTCTTTTTAGGTGGGGGCGCCACCATCCAGGGAGGGGAATTTAAATCAACGTGACCAGTCTGTCTGACTTAATATCGGCGGCATAGCGGGGAACCCATGGGGTGATGCTGCAAGCAAAGTGAATATTATAGACCGGATTTTACAAAGCACACGTGCTGTCAGTCTGCCCGGCTCCGGTTTGAATGTATAAGAACGGCCGAAAAAAAGTGTCTAACTATATATTATATAGTTGGACACATATTTGGCGCGTTGTGTTTTGAGACAGTCTGGGGGTGCCTCGAGTAAGTGGGACGCTGTAAACCCACGCTCCAGTTGCAGGAACCTAATTAACTGGAAAGCTATTTAGAGTAGGTAGGCAGTGTTAATGTACATAAAAATGGCGCTCCGACGTCGGTCGCCGTTGACTGCCAAGATAAGGGCTTTAGTGTGTGCGTGCGAGCCTGCGTGCGCATAAGTGCGACACGTGTGCATGCGTGTGCGCGCGCGTGTGTAGATACATAATATAGCGCATAATACAGTCTCAAAACACAGCGCGCCAAATATAACCCGCCCACAGGCCCACCCGCCCACAGACCCGCCCACCCGCCCACAGGACCGCTCACCCGCCCACAGGCCCGCCCATCCGCACGCACGTACGAACGCACGTACGCCCCCCGTACGCACGCACGCACGTCCCCCGCACGCACGTACGTACGCACGCACGCACACGCGTACACAAGTCACAAAGTCGAGTTGTGATTGGTTGAGTCATACAAATACATGTTTCCTAACTCACGTGTGTGAAGCATGATAACCGTGAGGCGCTCGTGATGTGCACTTCGCGACATTATTTCACAAAAAAATGTTAAGTAGGGCTACTACTGGCATGTCCTTTTTGAAAAGCTAAGGACGGGCCTGTATAATTTATGGAGCACATGTTGAGGTCGACGGAGCACATCTCCAAGGCGATGTACGCATATACTGACACATAATGATTAACATGAGTCAGAAACTATGTAACATCAGGGCTTCCATGATTATTTCATCATTACATGAATTATACACATACGGCAATATATGAAAAACATAATATATAAAGTGTAAAATATGGAGCAGATGGTCGAAGAGCACTCTCCAGCGAGCACATCATAACTGACACATAATGATTAAAATCAGAAACTATGTAACATATCTTCTCTGAGGTTATTTGAGCGATTACAATAAATGTATACACATACCCATAAATGAAAACATAAATATACTAAACTGAAATTAGACACATTTAGTCGACGAGGCACATCTGCAAGGAGTACGCAAATACTGAACATAAGATAGACATGATCAAAACTAGTAACAAACTCCGGTAGATTATTGATGCGAAAGGATAAATGTATACACATGACGCAATATAAGAAAACATACATGTATAAGCAAGTA
The DNA here is from genome assembly GCF_000485595.1 of Priapulus caudatus. Taxonomy (NCBI): domain Eukaryota; kingdom Metazoa; phylum Priapulida; class Priapulimorpha; order Priapulimorphida; family Priapulidae; genus Priapulus; species Priapulus caudatus. Next base: position 128,663 of record NW_014577661.1, on the reverse strand, counting down.
ATTATGGACCCATGTTAAGGGTCGGGACGGACACATCTCCAAGGCGATGTACGTATATATCTATACATAATATTAACCGTGAAGTCAGAAACTATATAAACAATGCTTCTCTGGAGTATTTGATGCGATTACAGATGAAAGTAACACATGACCGAACAAGAAAAAACTACATAAACAGATGATAATGGAGCACAGTTAATCGACGGACAACATCTCCAAGGCGATACGAGATACTGACACATAAGATACATATCAACGATATAAAATCAATGGCTCTCTGAGAGTATTTGATGGCGACTAAAGATTAAATTATAACCATACGGCGAATAATTGAGAAACATACATAATTACAATGTAAATTTATGACAACATTGTTAAGTCGACGGGAGCACATATCCAAGGCATTAACGAATAACTGACACTAATATTAACATATCAAAACTATGAAATCAATCTTCCTGAGAAGATTGATTCGATTTACAGGATTAATGTAACACTTGGGGACCGAAATAATTGAAAAACATACATATATACAAAATTCAGGCAATGTTAGGTCGGCAGCACATCTCCAGGCATGTACCATATTACTGACACATAATATTAACGCGACTCAGAAATAAATAATTAACATCTAAGTTCTTCTAGGATATTTGATGCGATTTACAGAAAATTATACACATACCGAATAAATTGAGAAACAACAATTACAAAAGTATTGGGAAGCACATTTGAGGTCGATGAGCACACTCCAAGCGATTACACAATTACTGACACATAAGAACACGACAAAATAAATATATAACATAAATAATGCTTCCAATACTTTATATATATATATATATATATCAGAATAATTGAGAAAACATACATTAATTACATGTAATATGGAGCAATTATTCGAGGACACTCTCAAGCGAGACACATATACACAACTAAATATAAACATCAGAATAAATAATAACACAAATAAGGCTCTCTAAGTATTTGGACATAAAGGATAATAATCACTGAACGCGAATATAAGAAAACATACAAATTACAATGAATAGACACATGTAACGACAGAGCACATCCAGCGAATGTATATATACTGACACCATAATTATAACATGAGTCCATAAACATAACATCAATCTCCTAGTTATTTGATCATACAGATAAATTAACACATACCAATATAGAGAAAACATACATAGATACCACTTAATTAGACACATGTAAGTCGAGGACACATCTTCCAAGGATGTACTTATACTGACACAAATGATAACATAGTCAAAACATATAACATCAATGCTTCTTCTAAGTTATTTGGAGCGATACAGGAGAAATGACACATACGCGAATAAATTGAAAAACATACATATATAGCAATGTTTACCTATTGTTAATCATGAGCACATATAAGTCAGGTGAACACATCTCCCAAGCGACGTACCGCACTATATCGAGCACAATAAATAAACGATCAAAAATAAATAATTAACAAAAATGCTTCATCTGAGAAGTATTCTGAACGAATAACAGACTGAACAGTATACAAATACAATAACTGAGAAAACATACAAGATAATACACGTGTAACCATGCAGCACATCGTAGGTCGCCTGTACACCATCTCACAGCATATACGAATAATACGAAACATACATAATTAACCCGAAGTCACAAATAAAAAATTAACACATCAAATCAAGCCTCTCATAAGGATTATTTTCAATGCCAGACACAGATCAAAATGTACACAGACCGAATATAATAGAGAAAAAAACATACAAAGTAATTATGCAAGCAACAGTTAGCGACGGAAACATAAATATTATTTTTACACCACCCCCCCCGCCCACCCCCCAATAAACCTAAACATTTTAACATATACTACATACCATAACATGATCAGAAATAAATTAATTAAACAATGCTTCCTGAGGGTTATATCGATTACACAATTAATACACATACCAATCATAGACAAAAATACAAATCAGTAATTTAGAGGCACATTTCAGGTGATGACACATCTCCAAGCGATGTAAACATATACTCACAGCAAGATATAAAAAAATCATGAACTAGTAACACAATGGCTTCTCTGAGAGTTATGATGCGATACAGATAAATTAACACATACGAATATAATGAGAAACAATATATTAACATGTATTAAAGCAATACTCAGGACCGACGGCGCACATTTCCACAAGCGATTAACCATACGGAACATAAGAACATGATCAAAATAAATCAATCTTCCGGAATTATAGATACAGATAAAATATAGCACATGACGAATATAAGCGAAACAACACATATAACAAGCATAATAACATGGAAAGTACATTGATCGGGGGACACATCCCAAGGATGTAGCATATACGCACATAGATATACAGATCAAAAATAAATATATGGAGAACTCAAATCTTTCCTTAAAGTTTAATGTTGGGTATGCGATTAGCAAGAAATGAAATGTAATCACCATAACGCAGAATATAAGGGAAAAAAACCATACAATTAGCAAAAGTTGGAATTGTGAGGCGATTAGACATCCCAAAGGCCGATTGTAAACGACCAAATAACAAAAGAAAAATACCCAAAATAACTGCATATAACAGAATCAGAAAATAAATATATAACAAATCAAATAATCTTCTCTGGGAGAATTTATAAATACAGATAAGTATACACAAGACGCGAAATATAATGGGGAGAAAACATAAAACTAATAGCAAGTGTAAATTTAAGAAGCAATGTTAAGGGCCGTAAAAGCCACATTCACAACAGAAAGACAAAGATACAAGTCAAAGAATAAATTACATTAACCATCAAATAAGCCTTTTCCTGAGGGAAGTAATTTGATTGCATACAGATGAAATTAACACCAAGGACGCGGAATATAAATTGAGAAAACATACAATATTAAGCAAAGAAATATGGAAAATTGAGGCGACGGGAGGGGGGCACATCTCCAAGCAATGTCACCATGATACGACACAAATGATACATATAAAGAAATAAATATATGTAACATCAAGCTTTCCGAGGATATTGATGCATTACAAGGATCCATGTAACACATGACGCGAATACATACACTGAGAAATACATAATACAATGTAATTTATGAGCACTTTAGGGTCGCGGAGACACATCCCAAGAGATGTACGCATATACTACACATTTAATAACATGATCAGAAATAATATAAACCATCAATGCCCGAGATATTTATCGATTACAAAAAACACATACGCGAATAAAAAAAAACATGACATATTAGCAATGTAATTAGGAGGCACATTTGATAAGATGAAGCACATCTCCAAGCCGGATTACACATAGATACACAAATGATTAAACATGATCAGAAACATGAAATAAGCAAAATGATGCATTACATGAAATGATACACATGACGGAATAAAAAAATAACAATGTATATTTATGAGCACAGTTGCGGTGACGGACAATCACCAACGATGTACCAATACTGAATAATATAACATACAGAAACATAACATCAAATTGCTCCGGGAGAGTAGTTGATGCATACAAGATAAATTATACAAAAGAATAATAAGCGAAAACATACAAAAATACAATTAATCATGAGCACATGTTAGTCGTGGGACACATCTCCAATGCATGTACGAACAATACTGAACAATAATAAACATGAGTCAGAAATACAATATATGAACATCACGCTCTCTGGAGAGTTTAAGGTGATGCATTACAGATGAAATGTAAACATGACGCGAATATATGAGAAACATACATATAGCAATGGTAATTATGAGCACATTGAGACAAACGATGAAGCAATCCAACGATTACGCATATACTTCGAGCACATTAATATAACATAGTCAAACATTAAAATGCTCTCTGAGCATCTATTTGAATAGCCATAACAAGAAAATGGTACTCTACTACGGAAAATAAATAGAAATACCAACATAATGAGCATAATCAGAGCACAATGTAGGGGGGACAAACTCCAATGGATGGTACGCATATACCGACACATAATATAACAAGTCATTGAAATAAATAATGTAAATTCAATGCTCTCTGGGAATTATTATGCATACAGATAATGTATACTCAACGCGAATAAATAAAATACACAACTAACAATGTAATATAGGACCAGTGACGAGGACCACACTTCCAAAGCGACTATACAATTCGAACATAATGATTAACACGATCAAAAATAAATATATTAAACATCAAAAGGCTTCTGGGAGATTATTGAAAAAAACACATGACAATAAATGAGAAAACATACAATAAGCAATTGTAATAAAATGACGCACATCTCCAAAGCGATAACCATAACAAAAACGACACATAATGATAACACGAGTCAGAAATAAATAATGTGAACACAAGCTTCTCGAGGAGTTGATGCGATACAATAAATTAACACATGACCGGCGAAAAACATACATAAAAAAACAAGTGGAATTAGGGCACAGTAGAAAAAAATTCCAAGCATTTACGCAACCGACACATAATAATAACATGATCCAAATTTACTATGAAACAATGTTTCCTGAGGAGATTAACAAAGCGATAAGATTAAACACAAATAAAAAAAATACATATATTATCATGAATATGAGCATGTTAAGTCGAACGGAGCACATCTCCAGAGGCGAGACTCATATACCACATAAGATAAATGATCAAAATAAATATATAACATCAATTTTCCTGGAGATATTTGATCGATTCACAGAGAAATTTACCACCATGACCGGAATATAAGAGAAAAACAAAATACAATTATAGCAATTAATTATGGAGCACATTTGAGGTCGATGAAGCACATCTCGCAAGCGCATTACACACTATACTGACACAAAAGATTAACATACAGAATAAATATAGTATACACAATGCTTCTCTAGTACATGTAGTACATATAGAGATATAAATATATATCTATAATAAAATAAATCTGTAGCATAATTAGGCGTAAACGCAGAAAAATTTGCATTGCAGCGTATAGTTGTAGCCATAAGTGCTGACGCATCATAGACCGGAGTTACCCAAAGAGCACTCTTAGAACCTGTATGAATTCATACTAGCGCACCTGTGGAATTGCCTACCTAACATTGATAAAACACACAAATCCTTTATTACTTCTACTAAAAATTTCTTTAACACTATCCGCAAAAACACACCACGCCACTGGTAAATCATCCCATCATAAAAATCTGAAACAGCTTAAGGACAGTGGAAAAAAGGAGAAAGTTCCAAACAACGTAACGTACTTAATCAAGGAAATACAAAATTTCCTTTCAAGAGAGGTCTCCTCTAGTAAAATACTTTATTAATAAAAAAACCCAATGTCGAGGTTTAAATGCTTCGAATGAACTTTATGGCAACGAGTTACGGGGGGATCTGAATTTAAAATGAAAATAAAAGTCTTCTGACTTAATCGCGGGCAAGCGAAAAACCATGGATACCGGCGAGCAAAGATATTAAATAGACCAAAGATTAAAACAACACGCTGCATCTCCCGCTCCGGGGAATTATAAAACGCCCGAAAAAATTTCTTGGCAGTCAAACGCGGACCAACGACTCGGAGCGACCAATAAAAAATCCGAAAACCGAGCGTGGATTTATCCAGCAAGTCATTACCGAGCACGCCCCAGACCGTCAAAAACAAGCGCCAAATAAAAAAATAATAATATAATTAAACATAATTAAAAACGCGTTTGAACGGGTTATGGCCTAAAAACTCTACCACGCGCGCACACCAGAAATGTCACTTATGCGCACTATTCTGCACCAACACTAAAGCCAACCCATCACACCACCCCCCAAAACACAACGCCACCCCCCCACAGACGGGTCCCCACAACACAGCCCGCCAATCCGGAACGAAACGACAACGCCACGACCCCCCCCCCTACGCACGCACCACGCCCCGCACAGCAAAGTACCTAGGCGGAGGCGCCAANCTTTCTCTGAGGAGTTATTTTGATGCGATTACAGATGAAATGTATACACATGACGCGAATATAATTGAGAAAACATACATATATTAGCAAGTGTAATTTATGGAGCACATGTTGAGGTCGACAAATGTATACACATGACGCGAATATAATTGAGAAAACATACATATTTAGCAAGTGTAATTTATGGAGCACATGTTGAGGTCGATGGAGCACATCTCCGCCACAGGCGATTGTACACATATAGCATCGACCACACGGGCGCAATCCAGGGGGAGACAGGGGGAGCATGTCCCCCCCCGCAATTTTCAGAGGGGGGACATCCATAATCAAATGTCCGCACCCCCCTCACGATTTCTTGGACTCACACATGATTTTGGTGTGTGTGGTGTGTGTCGCTGTGGCAAGTGAGAACCTTTTTTATGTGTGTGATAGTCGCGCTCAACGATTGCTTTTCCTTTTATCGCGCCGCTTCACTTTATTCAACAGTGCATTTTGAGAGCAATCAATAATGATCAATGCCAGCAACTTAAGAAAATATTGTGCTTGATAAATTTAGACCCGTTTCTCTCATTTTAACCACTTTTTTTCTTATATTAAATTAATTCTTGATCGCTCGAGAATCATTAAGAGAATGTATTTATTATGAAAGTTTAGGAGTATCACTCCACCTTAGAACCACTGATTTCAACGGATTAAGCTGGGAACACGAAGCTTATATTCACCGCAAGAGACACTGGTAAACGAGCCATGACGGTTTTAATAATGTAAATTTTTATTGGCAAAATTGATGATATATATACCAACATAATATTGGC